>NC_135818.1:88207381-88345095 GCF_964213995.1 Mustelus asterias
ACATGCCCAGTTACATAAAAAGCTAGAAGACTGAAAAAGCTGATCACAGCTGGGAAACAGAGAGGGGGAATTGGAAGGGAGAACAGATTGGCAGTCAGAGGTTCCATGGTGTAATAGTGAGGATGGAGCATCGACAGTTAAGAAAGGATTCAGTAGAGGTGACTGTGCCTCGGGGGAGAGAGACTATTCCGTAGCCAGCTGTGTACGAGGCCACCATATTCAGGAGAACGTGAATCACATCTACAAGGCTGCGTCTGAGCACACTGCAGGTTGAAAGCCGTTCAATACCTCGTTGCCATGTGATGGTGTCAGGATCGATATCCAGCCTCACAAAGCATTTCATTTCCTCGTTAGTCAGTAAAGTGGGATCGGTTTTGTTAATTCCAAGTTTCTGAGGAGGAAAGAAAATGTTCAGATCAAGAACTAAATTCACAGATAGCCAGCTGGGCTGGTCAAGCTACGGTGAAGGTAGTTAAACGAGGGACTGTGCCTGGAGGTGCCCTGTCTGACTGACTGGTTCATTTGGAATCACGAGCTTTCAGAGTGCTCAAGTCTCACCTGATGAAGGAGCAGCGCTCCGAAAGCTCGTGATTCCAAATAAACCTGTTGGACTTTAACCTGGTGTTGTGAGATTTCTTACTGTGCCCACCCCAGTCCAACGCCGGCATCTCCACATCCTGTCTGACAGGACTGAGAGGAGGAGGAGTCTTTCTCTATCCCAGAGCTCAGTCAATGAGCATGTTCAGGACAGATAATCGATAACTTTTAGATGAGGGCATCAAGGAATATGGGGTTACTGTGGGAAGGTGCAGCGGACGTCAAAGATCCACCGGGTGGGAGTCTAGGACTCGGTCTGTCACGAAGCAACATAACCTAAAAGACAGCCAGACCTTTCAGGAGTGAAATTAGGAAAAACTTTTACGCAAAAGGGTGGTAGAAGTTTGGAAGTTGATACTTGGTCAATTTTTTATTTTAAATCCAAGATTGATAGATTTACGTGAACCAACGGTATTAAAGGGACATGGGACAAAGTTGGATATATGGGACAGGTCCGCTGTCTTATTGAATGGCAGAACAGGCTTGAGGGGCTGAATGGCCTCCTCTTGATACAAATATAGGTAGGAAAGTAAATTGTGAAGAGAACATAAGGAGGTTACAAAGGGATACAGATGGGTTAAGTGAGTGCACAAAGATCTGACAAATGGAGTTTAATCTGGGGCAAATGTGAAATTGTCCATTTCGGCAGGAAGAATAAATAATCCTATTATCTAAATGGTGAGATTTCAGAGCTCTGAGATGCAGAGGGATCTGGGTGTTCTAGTGCATGAATGACAGTATGCAGGTACAGCAGGTAATTAGGAAAGTTAGTAAAATACTATTGGTTATTGAGAAGGGATTTGAACACAAAGATAGGAAGGTTATGCTTCAGTTGTACAGGGCATTGGTGAGGCTGTGGCTGGAATTCTATCCTCCCGCCTGCCACAGGAATCGGAGTGGGCAAGGGGCGGACCATGGATTTTATGGTTTTGGGACGAGCGAAGCCTTAAAATCCCGCCCCACATCTGGAGTACTGTGTACAGTATTGGTCACCTTACTTAAGGAAGGATGCAGAAGCATTGGAAGCAGTTCAGAGAATGTTTACCAGATTGATACCTGGAATGGGCAGGTTGTTTTATGAGGAAAGGTTGGACAGGCTGGGCTTGTACCCACTGGAGTTCAGAAAACTAGATGGTGATTTGATTGAAACACACAAGATCCTGAGGGATATTGACAGGGTGGATGTGGAGAAGATGTTTCCCATTCCGAGAGAATCCTGATCATTGTTCAAAAATAAGAGGTCGCCCATTTAAAATGGAGATGAGGCAAAAATATTTCCTCCCAGTGGGTTGTGAACCTCTGGAGCTCTGTTCCTGAAAAGGTGATGGAAGCAGAGTCTTTGAATATTTTTAAGACAGACCTGGATAGATTCTTGGTCAGCGAGGGGGTGAAAGGTTATGGGGGGGGTGGGATTACTGTTAGATCAGCTACAATCTTATTAAATGGAAAGAGCAAGCTCGAGAGGCCGAATGTCCGTATGTCCCTGGTTTAGACTCGTACCTGCAATCTCCTCAGCTGAACCTGGCTGAATGTCCGAACTCCTTTATTGGAAGGAACCAGTCGATCATACAGAGCCTGCAACAACAGAAAGGGAGACCACCAGACAGTTCATTTCAATTTGCAGTGTGGACAGACGGAATCTTTCCAGGAAACATTACCTTGTCAGATTGTGTGGCCTCGTGGAACATGCGAGCATCGATGGCGGCAGCGACCAGGTTGTTGGCTGCAGTGATGGCGTGGATGTCACCGGTCAGGTGAAGATTGAACTGCACAAACAAGAACATTGTCAGAGAGCTTTAGCAGGAAGCGTAAGGAGACAGAGTCAGCAGCCCTCCCCCTCCCTCAGCGCTGCTCCTGATTTCACTTATTCCAGCCGCTGGAAGGCTGCGAGCTCCAGTATCTGGATTCAATGTCATGTCCCTCAGTCGGAAATGTTTCCCAACACTTGGCAAGTTAAAAAGCTGAATGGTAAATGGGGGTGGGAAGCGGAGGGTTAAAAATGGACACAATTTGAAGGAGAGGAAAGTGAAGAGGGAGACTAACAACAAGGAGACAATTCAATGGGGAGGATCGAGATTGCTGGATGATTTATAGAGAGGAAACTCGGGAGAGAGAGTTTATAGTTACTTTGGGACTGGATTGGGATTAAACAGTAACCTCACACGGGCTATAAAATCCTCAGCTTGCAACCCAGCCTCTCCAAACAAAGCTGAAGGAAGAATAACTCTCCCGGGGCCATTTGGAGCATCAGTGGGACAATTCCTGCAACCAAGGGCAGGAAAATGGGAATAGGGTACCTGTTGTGATAGTGTTGGTGCAGACACGATGGGCTGAAGGGCCTTTCCTGTGCTGCATGACTCTATGACCAGGATCGATCATTAATCTGGACTCCCAAACGGGGGATAAAAAGCAAAAAGGAGTTACACAGATTCTGAAAATACGGAGAACATAAAAATCAAAAGCCTTCTGTTCCAAATAGTTCTGTATTTAAATTGAACCACGGTTTTGCCAGTTCTTGGCAGAGTGGTTTCATGCTGCAAAACATGGAATTCTCAGAGGAAAGCACAGGGATATCTTACCTCTTCCATCGGGATAACCTGGGAGTATCCACCACCTGCTGCTCCACCTGTAACAAAGCAACAGACAGACTGCGGTCACTGGGGCTCTGGGTTTGTAGCTGAGAATGTTCGATTTAAAGGATTTGTCTTCATAAGGAACAGGATTAGGCCAGACAGCCTTTTCCAGCATAGAGTCATAGAGATTTACAGCACTTAACAGGCCCTTCGGCCCAACTTGTCCATGCCGCCCTTTTTTTTTTAAACCCCTAAGCTCGTCCCAATTGCCCGCATTTGGCCCATATCCCTCTATACCCATCGTACCCATGTAACTATCTAAATGCTTTTTAAAAGACAAAATTGTACCCGCCTCTACTACTACCTCTTGCAGCTTGTTCCAGACACTCACCACCCTGTGTGTGAAAAAATTGCCCCTCCAGACACTTTTGTATCTCCCCTCTCACCTTAAACCTATGCTCTCTAGTTTTAGACTCCCCTACCTTTGGGAAAAGATATTGACTATCTACCTTGTCTATACCCCTCATTATTTTATAGACCTCTGTAAGATCACCCCTCAGCCTCCTACGCTCCAGAGAAAAAAGTCCCAGTCTATCCAGCCTCTCCTTATAACTCAAACCATCAAGTCCCAGTAGCATATTTAACAATATCATGGCTCATGAAGCCACCATCCCGCCCTCTGCTCACATCCATCCACTCCCTCAATTACTCACAAGTCTAGCAGTTTATCTTTGATCAAATGACTGAAATGATAGGCCACTGGAGTAGAGAATTTCAAAAATTCACAACTGAGTGAAGACATTTCTCCTCATGTCAGCCCTAAACGGGCCATCCCTTATCCTTCTTAATATAGATCACCCGTGAACTTACTGAACAGTGGGACAGGCCCGAGGGAAGTGTGGGCTACTCCTCTTCTTGTGATCTTGCAAATCCTCAGGAATCCTCTCACAGACTACCTCGGTGGATCTCGGTTTGACAACGATTGCTAAGCAGGGGCAGGGATCCAGCTGTTTCTGGACTCACCCTATTACTCTAATTACTCACCCTATTAATCTAATCGACGGGACTGACATGTGGTGTGTTTGGAATAATTTACCAGCTATGCAGCACGGTCACATTTAACGCCACAATTGGGGCGGAGGTTGAAGAATCTTTGCTGAAGAAGCTCTCACTGGACAGGGACACGATGTTCACGTCCCAGATACCACCTCCCAAATCTACTGCTCTACCCACAACGGAGACTCCCAGGACAGCGGGAATTGCTTTAGGGATGTCCTCAAAGTATCCCTGCTGACCCTAGTTTATGACTGGCCAAAATGGAGAAGGTTTATTGAGGCTGGTACTGAGACCATTGAGAGAACAGATTGGTTTGATGCAGAGGTGAAGTCAAGGTGTTGGAGGGAGCGCAAAAACCTTCAAACAACCCATCTACCCAACCCTGCAATCACCAGCTGCCCTGCACATGGCAGATTCTGGATCACACACTGGATTTATCAGCTACCTCAGAACCCCATCGAAGCCGGTTACCCTTGATCCAGAGGAACTGCTGAAGAGGAGGAGGAGAAGGAGGAGGTTGGAGGTTACCTTTGATGCCAAAGGTTGGGCCCTGCGATGGCTGCCGAACACACGCAAACACGTTGATATCCAGGTGAGCGCCAATGGCCTGAGCCAGGCCGATTGTGGTGGTACTTTTGCCTTCACCAAGAGGCGTGGGGGTAATGCTGCAATATAAACCAGCAGGTTAGAAAGACACCCGATGCCTGGTTCCCCCCCACCCACAGGAAAGGCTCGACTCGGGAGGGTTTTAAGACGAGCGTACCCTGTGACGACGACATATTTCCCGTCCGGTTGCCCCTTCAGCCGCTGCAGCGTGGACAGAAGCACCTTCGCTTTTGACTTTCCGTAGAGTTCCACTTCATCCGATAACAACCCCACCTCCTTCGCCATGCGGCCGATGTGTTTCGGTGAGCAAGAACGCGAAATCACAATGTCACTGGTGGGAAATAACAGGAGTTTTAAATTAAAACAAACCCAAAACATCCAGTGAGCAAGACCCAGCAGCACTGCAGTAAGCCCAGATTCAGACCAGCCAGGCACTCCTCCCGCTCACTGACCAAGTGACAGCGGCTCAGTGGGTAGCACTGTCCCACCTCAGAGTCCCCCCCTCCAAAGGCCGCTAGTCCCAGGGCGGTACCAAGTGGACATCCAGATATCCACTCCATCTGACGAAGGAGCAGCGCTCCGAAAGCTAATGGTATTCGCTACCAAATAAACCTGTTGGACTTTAACCTGGTGTTGTTAAAACTCTTACTGTGTTCACCCCAGTCCAACGCCGGCATCTCCACATCATGCTATTGGAAAAGCAGGAAAGCTGTCTCTGAACTCTTGGCCAATATTTATCTTCAATGAACATTACTAAAACACTCCAGCTGGCAAACATTAAAGATCCATACAAACTTTAAACAGCAAGGCTCACTGAATTGTCAGACACCCATTGGAGCAGGAGGAGGCCATTCAGCCCTCCGAGGTGGTTCTGCTGTTCATGGCAGATTGGCAGGCACCCATTTTTCCAGCAGCGGCTTGTGTAATTATCAGGATTAAGAACACCGTCCCAGAGTTTTAACCAACTCTGCACAAATCAGGAATTGTCCCCAGAATCTGCCACCGTCAATGTATCACATTGTAAAAAAAGTAAAGTTTATTTATTATTGTCACAAGTAAGGCTTACATTAACACTGCAATGAAATTACTGTGAAAATCCCCTAGTCGCCACACTCCGTGCCTGTTCAGGTACACTGAGGGAGAATTTAGCATGGCCAATGCACCCTAACCAGCACGTCTTTGGAATGTGGGAGGAAACCGGAGCACCCGGAGGAAACCCACATGGACATGGGGAGAACATGCAAACTCCGCACAGACAGTGACCCGAGGCTGGAATTGAACCCAGGTTCCTGGGGCTGTGAGGTAGCAGTGCTAACCACTGTGCCACCGTGCCGTCAAAAAGCAACACCCGAACAGGGACATGAACCCTCCACCCTCAGATTAAGTCTGATGCTCTACCGACTGAGCTATCTGGGTTTCACTGGACAGTGTAGTTACTATCCATGCCATTCAAAGAACTCGAAGCAAAGAACTGAATTTCTCTTCAGATGAACAGAAACAGTAACCCAGCATTATTGGCAAGACAACAGAGTGTTGCTCCACATCACACTGGGAGTGGCAAAGCGAGAAAGAGTAAAATATCCACTTTAATCAGGCCTCAAACCAAGGCTTTCACATCAATCATTGAACGGCACAGAAGGAGGCCACTTAACCATTGTGTCAACGTCAGCTCTTTGCAAGAGCAATTTAGTTAGCACCACTAACTAAATCTTATTCCCACTAACTTAGCCCCACTTAGCTAAATTAACTAGAGGAGGCGATGGCCTAGTGGTATTATCGCTAGACTATTAATCCAGAAACTCAGCTAATGTTCCGGGGACCCGGGTTCGAATCCCACCACGGCAGATGGTGGAATTTAAATTCAATTAAAAAAATCTGGAATTAAGAATCTACTGATGACCATGAAACCATTGTCAATTGTTGGAAAAACCCATCTGGGTCACTAATGTCCTTTAGGGAAGGAAATCTGCCGTCCTTACCCGGTCTGGCCTACATGTGACTCCAGAGCCACAGCAATGTGGTTGACTCTCAACTGCCCTCGGGCAACTAGGGATGGGCAATAAATGCCGGCCAGCCAGCGATGCCCATGTCCCAGGAATGAATAAAGAAAGACTCCCTGGTCCTTCCCCCACAGTACTGAAAATATTTTCTCTTCAGGTGTGTTATATATTTAAGTAGCTGCATGATTGCTCTAAGAACCAGTCACATGATTTGATGGTGATGTCATAGGGTGTTTCACAGGCTTGTCTTAGTTTCAGTTTCTGTTCTGTGCAGAGAACATCTTTCAATAAACCTGTTGTGTTGTTACATGCAAACCATATCTTTCTCTTTTTGTTAAAACCGACAATCCCGGACAAAGTTAGGACATTACAAGGTGTTTATCCAATTCTCTTTTGAAAGGCACACTCCACCACATCCACAGGCAATGTATTCCTGTTCCTAGCCACTCACTGATAAACCTTTCTCCTCATGTTCTTCTGCCAATCACTTTAAATTGCTGTTCTCTGGTTCTCAATCCATCTGCCAATGGGAGCAGTTTCTCCCCCTCTACTCTGTCCAGATTGTTCGAGAAAGGGAAGCAAATGAGACTCGCTAGTAAATACAGATTTCTCTGCTTGTACAGAACTCATTGCTTCCACTTTAATTATAATCAGACATGTAGATCTGCACCATCTAGAAGGACAAGGGCAGCAGATACCTGGGAACATCACCAGCTGCAAGTTCCCCTCTGAGCCAATCACCATCCTGACTTGGAAATATATTGCCGTTCCTTCACTGTCCTGGAACTCCCTCCCTAACAGCACTGTGGGTGTACCTACACCACATCACTGTAGTGGTTCAAGAGGCAACTCACCCCCACCGTTTAAAGGGCAATTAGGGATGGGTAATAAATGATGGTCCAGCCAGCGTCTCTCACATTGTATGGAAGAATAACTAAGAGTGCAGAGAGCTCACACACGTACCTGGGCACTGGCTCCACTCGGTTAAGCTTTGTGTAGTGAATGGGCCACTTTCCTGGCTTGCTGCTCTCCAAGTAGCGTTTCGCACCTTCCACTGTGTTCTGTCACAGAGAATGCAAAAAGTCAGGAACAACATTTCCATCAGCACGAGGCGATTTTGCACTGTGGCCTTTCCTTTCGTTCAGGTCTATACATCACAACCTCCCTCTGCTAATGTTACAGGAATGGCAGCTACCCCCATTCCTCTCCCAGAAGCCCGTTTATCCTGAGCTCAGTGAAGCCCCGTGTGAGATTGCGGCCTGGGCAGACACAGGCATACAGACCCAGCTGACAATGGACATCATCTCAACCTTGCCCTTTGCCTGAGGAGTGGTGACGCTCAGGTTAAATCACCACCAGTCAGCCCTCCCCCCTCAAACGGGAGAACAGCCTATGGTCATCTGGGACTATGGCAACTTTACCTTTCATAAGAACATAAGAACTCGGAGCAGGAGTCGGCCATCTGGCCCCTTGAACCTGCTCCGCCATTCATTAAGATCATGGCTGATCTTCTCGTGGACTACATCATCTCATCAGGTAATGTCTTGCACGATGTTTGCAGTAGGTTATGACATTTTTCAAGACAAGTACTGTAGGGAACTTTACCTGAAAGGCTCGGATCTGTTTTAATTAAATATCCAGCACAGAAACCAATCTTTCAGCCCATCTGATCTATTCTGCTGTTTATGCTCCACATCAGCCTTCTCCCATTATATTTAATTCCTCTAACCCTTACAGCAGAACCTTCTATTCCTTTCTCCCTCATGTATTTATCCAGCTTCCCCCCCAATACATATCTATGCTATTTGCCTCAAGTACTCCCCATAGTAGCGAGTTCCACATTCTCACTACTCTCTGGGTAACGTTTTTAACCCGAGTCTCATATCGCTGCCGTGAGGGAGTTAGAGTCTACACGGGTAAACCATAACATTCTGGACAGGCACTCTAGCTCAAAGGTCTTCGCCAAGGTGGGCAGATTCTCTCTGAACCAAACTCTCACAAAACAGGAGTGAAGTGACTGCTTTAATAAGATGAGTAAACTCACCGCCATTAGCATGCAGACAGTCATTGGTCCAACTCCCCCAGGCACAGGGGTGATGTATGAAGCCACCTGCTTAGCCTCAGCGTAAGCCACATCACCAACCACACGCTTGCCACTAGCCTTTGTGCTGTCTGAACCAAAACAGGGGAAGGTTACAATAACACAAACATTACGAACAGAGAGAGAGAAGATAACCAGGACTCGCAGGATTTATGTACTGACCCGTATGGAGGCTGAGTGACACAGTGTGGGTCCCGGGCCCGGTCTCCGAGCCAGAAGCTCCAGGTCCAAGGCCATCAGGCCCTGGGGTGGGGGGAGGAGGATGCATTCACAAAGCGGTTAATTATCAATCTGCAAATCCTTCCAACACATGGCAATGGCGGCTGGTAAGGAGCTGAGGGATGTTTAACAGAAAGCTTGATAAATAGACCAGGGGACATTCGTGTATGTGGCAAGGAATGGGACTAAACGCACGTGGATCATCAACGCCAGAATGGACCAGAGAATCCCTGCAGTGCAGGAGGAGGCCATTCGGCCCATCAAGTCTGCGCCAACTCTCCGACAGACCATCCCACCCTGGCACAACCACCCACCCCCCCCCTCGCATTTACCTCACTGATCCCCCTAACCTACACATCTCTACGCACCAAGGGAGAATTTATCACAGCCAATGCACCTAACCTGCACATCTTTGGACTGTGGGAGGAAACCGGAGCACCCCGGAGGAACCCACGCAGACACGGGGAGAACGTGCAAACTCCACACAGACAGTGACCCAAGCCGGGAATCGAACCCGGGTCCCTGGAGCTGTGAGTTAGCATAGCCAACCACCAGCAATGCCATTGCACTGCCTGACCAGTTAGGCCAAAGAGCCCGTTTGTGTGTAATTTTATTAAACACTGACATGGATTTATATAGTGGATTGTTGGCTGGAGATTACAGAGGTGGCACAGTGGTTAGCACTGCTGCCTCGCAGCGCCAGGGACCTGGGTTCGATTCCTGGCTTGGGTCACTGTCTGTGTGGAGTCTGCACGTTCTCCCCGTGTCTGCGTGGGTTTCCTCCGGGTGCTCCGGTTTCATCCCACAGTCCGAAGATGTGGTTAGGTTGATTGGCCAGGTTAAATTGACCCTAGTGTCAGGGGCACTAGCAGAATAAATATGAGAGTTTATGGGAATAGTGCTGGGTAGGACTGTGGTTGGTGCAGACTCGATGGGCCGCATGGCCTCCTTCTGTAAGGACTCTGGGATTCTATGAGGTGACGAAATGGAGGGAATTTGAGAACATTAAGGTGCAAATTTTAACTGAGGTGTCGCTGGACCGGAAGCCAGTGTGAGTTAGTGATGGGTGAACGGGAATTGATGCAACTTCAGATACGGGCAGCTGAGTTGTGGATGAGCTCAAACCGAGAAATAACAAATTCCTGGAGAAAGATAACTTACTCACACAGAGGGTGGTGCGTGTGTGGAATGAGCTGCCGGAGGAAGTGGTTGAGGCAGGGACATTGACAACATTTAAAAGGCATTGGGACAGATACACGGAGAGGAAAGGTTTAGAGATAATGGGCCAAACACAGACAAATGGGGTTCGCTTAGATGGGCATTTTGGTCGGTATGGGTCAGTTTGGGCCGAAGGGCCTGTCTCTGTGCCGTAGATTCTGTGAAATGTGGACGTTTACATGTGCAGAGCAAGGTTGATCCTCCGGATATCTGAGCCAATTTCCCAATCAACATCACACAGGGATCATTATCTGGTCATTATTGAACTGCTGTTTGTGGGAGTTTGTTCTGCAGATAATGGCTGCTGCCTTTTCTATCGGACAACAGCGACCAAACTTCACAAGTATTGAGTTGGCTGGAAAGCACTTTGGCTGTCCTGTTTCCATTCTCAATACGCGAGCTCCTTCTTTCGGACAGGGCTGTGAAGAGAGGTTGAGGTAGTTTCGAGGCAGAGTTCACTGGCCCTCACCAAAGGGAAGGAGAGGAGGACGCCTGGCTCGAGAACTGCCCCTCTCAGGGGAAACTCTTGTCCTCTCTGCCCAAGCCCCTGTAGCTCCAGGACTGGCCAGTTGAGCCACACACGCATCATCAACTCCAGTCACCCCTGTTCCGAGGGACTAACGATGGGAACAAAGGGAAGAAGCAAAAAGAAGAAACTGATAAACCATTGTCCAATTGCAGTTTCCCCTCACCGGGAATGTGGTTTATTCCACAGTCAATGACGATGGCTCCAGGTTTGATCCAATTTCCTTTCACCATCTCAGCTTTTCCAGCTCCAACCACCAGAATATCAGCCCTCTCGACCTAAAGACAAGACAGCGCTTTGAGATTTACATCAGCATCGAGAGAGGAGTTTATAAATTACAAACAAAGAGCAAAGAAAATTACAGCACAGGAACAGGCCCTTCGGCCCCTCCAAGCCTGCACCGACCATGCTGCCCGGCTGAACTAAAACCCCCTACCCTTCCGGGGACCATATCCCTCTATTCCCATCCTATTCATGTACTTGTCACGATGTTCCTTAAAAGTCACCACCGTATCCCCTTCCACTAC
The DNA here is from genome assembly GCF_964213995.1 of Mustelus asterias. NCBI lineage: Eukaryota > Metazoa > Chordata > Chondrichthyes > Carcharhiniformes > Triakidae > Mustelus > Mustelus asterias. The sequence continues at coordinate 88,218,805 of NC_135818.1, forward strand.
TTCCCCCGGCAACGAGTTCCAGGAACCCACCACCTTTTGTGTAAAAAACAAATGGGGATTAATTCTCTCCGAAAGAGGTGAGCCAAAGGCGGGGTCTGTTAGGTGAGGCAGAGATAGGGATCAAAACTAGGTGCCATAGGTGTAAGATAATGACTAATAAATCCAATAGGGATTCAGGAGAAACTCCTTTATTCTGAGAGTGGGGAGAAGGTGGAGCTCACAGTGGAGGTGAAGAGCATAGGTGCATTTCCGGAGGAGTTTATTTGGGATGGAGGGCCATGTTGATGGAGGAGGAATGGTCGGGAGGGATGGAAATTCGGTGCAAAAGGCGAGTGGCTCATGGTGTGCTCCAGCAGTCAGAGACAGACGCCGGAATTCTACCTCCTCGCTCACCACGGAATCGGAGCAGGTGAAGGGTGGACAACGGAAATGTCCGTTGCCCTTGGGTGGGAATTTCCGGTTTCGCTCGAGCGAGGCTATATAATCCCACCCAGGATACTGCGGTCAATGGACACTGCACCAAGATTGAAAAACAAATCACCGACTTTACACTCACACAAACAGCAAAGAAACCCTGGTTTCCATATCAGTGAATTGGTTGAGGAGGAGGACATTTGGCCCTGATGTTCTGGAATTGACTTCATCTTGATTTGATTATTGTCACATGTGTTAGTATACAGTGAAAAGTATTGTTTCTTGCGCGCTATGCAGACAAAGCATACCATTCATAGAGAAGGAAAGGAGAGAGTGCAGAATGTAGTGTTACAGTCATAGCTAGGGTGTAGAGAAAGATCAACTTAATGCAAGGTGGGTTCATTCAAAAGTCTGACGGCAGCAGGGAAGAAGCTGTTCTTGAGTCGGTTGGTACGTGACCTCAGACTTTTGTATCTTTTTCCTGAAGGAAGAAGGTGGAAGAGAGAATGTCCAGGGTGCGTGGGGCCCTTAATTATGTTGGCTGCTTTGCCGAGGCAGCGGGAAGTGTAGACAGAGTCAATGGATGGGAGGCTGGTTTGCGTGATGGATTGGGCTACATTCACGACCTTTTGTGGTTCCTTGCGGTCTTGGGCAGAGCAGGAGCCATACCAAGCTGTGATACAACCAGAAAGAATGCTTTCTATGGTGCATCTGCTTTTCCGAGGCAGCAGGAAGTGTAGACAGAGCCAATGGATGGGAGGCTGGTTTGAGTGATGACCTGGGCTGCCCACTGGAGGGAGGTGATAACTGGATGCAGTGGGAGCGAGGGGTGATAACACCAGTCCCCAGTGACCTGAGCCATGTGGGCCAAATGGCCTGTATCTGTACTGTAATTATTCTGCGGCTTTGCAATCTCTATTTTCAGAAGTAAAGAATCTTATGTTTTGTGGGGGTGAAAGGGGGAAAATACAAAATATAGAATAGTTCCAACTTGGTGATTTACAGAAACCGGCTCGCTGATGCCACCTTGTGGTGGGATTTCTCACCGCTTCCAGACAGGCACCATGGGCTGGGTTTAACACACTCCCTCAGTGACAGACAAGGTGGTCTGTGCTCACTTAAACACGAGAGAGGCTGCACGGCAGTGGGAAAACCTCCCATGACTAAGCTGGAGGCAGGAATAGCCCCATGGCAGAAACCCACCCACTCACGGCTAACCAATTATCCTTAATCCCACTGGAATCTATTGTGGTTTTCCCATTTCCCCTGAAGGCCACTGGGCACTGAGCCCTGCTCTCCTGTGATCCCACTCATCCTGTTGTCACTCACATGCAGCCTGCATCCCCCTGCAATCCGAGGCTGCATTACCGACAGTAGCCACGACGCCCGGTGGCGCTGCCTGAAATGGAGCGCTGCCAGCATTCTAATTGGCTAGCAGCTCTGGGGACGGAGGAACATTCCACTCCCCATGGTCCAGAACCCCAGAGAAGGCCCAAAGCTGGCTAGTTCCGTGCCTGACAGGCACTCAGCCTGGTCGCATCTTCCCCTCCGAAGCCACATGGAGTTCACACCATAGGACCATGAGACATAGGAGCAGAATTAGGCCACTCGGCCCATCGAGTCTGCTCTGCCACTCAATCATGGCTGATATTTTTCTCATCCCCATTTTCCTGCCCTTTCCTCATCACCAATTCTCCAGGTGGTGAAAGGGTTGCGAACGAGAGGCACAGATTTAAAGTAACTGGTATAAGAAGCAATAGTGAGCCGAGGATAAGGGTTTGGAATACACTGCCTGACAGCGTGGTGGAGACAGGTTCCATTGAAACATTTCAAAGGGAATTGGATTGTTATCGGATCAGGAAGAATGTACAGAGTTATGGAGAGAAGGTGGGGGAATGACGCCAGCAGACTCACTCATTCGGAGAGCTGGTGGAGACACGATGGGCTGAATGGCCTCCTTCGGTGCTGTAACAATTCTGTGACGTTAAACTTGTCCGCACATTTCTCTCCCCAATACTATCCAGCTTTACTGCATTATAGGAGCGGTGCAGGGTGGCAGATCCCCTCACCTCAATCAGCAATAGACAAGAAATACAGCCTGCCTTTTCCATAACCTTTGATTCACTTCCCCCAACAAGCCCAATGTCAGAGACAACCTCATCAGCTCTTCAAGACTCTTCACTCAGTTCCCCCTTACCCCTCCCCAAACCCCCTCAGCTAAGATTGGGGAGATGTTGCCCGAGCAGGATTAATTGGTGCCGGTGATCACCGCAGAACCTCTTACCTCTCCCTGGAGGTCAGCTGTCTTGGAATGGCACGTGGTTACGGTGGCACTGTTCGCCACCAGGAGGTCACGCATGGGAGCACCAACTATCTTGCTCCTTCCAATAACGACAGCCCGAGATCCTGCCAGCTTCACACCTGCGGCAACAAAGCATTCAGTATCAGAGAACAATATCACAGAATCCCTACAATGCAGAGGGAGACCATTAGGCCCATCGAGTCTGCACCGACCATAATCCCACCCAGCCCCTATCCCCATATATACCCACAATTTTACAAGTAACTGTCAGACGGACATCACCCAGCTTAATCTCAGCAGCAAAACTGTTATTAATGTGTTAACTCTTATTTCATTCTTGAGACACATGGATCAAACTCTATCAGGCTCGGACCAGCAGGACTGATCCTCAGTGAACACGTGGAGCTCGGAGGTAAAGCAATTTAGAAATTTCTCAGGCATCTCCTTGTGGACAGCAGATCTTATATCAATGTGACGAGTGGTCACAGGGATCAGTGCTGGGGCCTCAACGCTTTACTATTTACATAAATGAGTTGAATTAAGGTCCGGTTGCTAAATCGGTTGCTGATACAACTATAGATAGGAAAGTAAATTGTGAAGTGGACATAAGGAGGTTACAAAGGGATATTGGTTCAGTGAGTGGGCAAAGATCTGGCAAATGGAATGTAACGTGGGCAAATGTGAAATTGTCCATTACGGCAGGAAAAAGGAGGCCATTATCCTAATGGCGAGAGATTGCAGAACTCTGAGAAGCAGAGGGATCTGGGTGTCCTTGTGCATGAATCACAAAAGGCTAGTTTGCAGGTACAGCAAGTAATCAGGAAAGTTAATAGAATGGTAGCGTCTACTGTGAGGAATTGAATATAAAAGTAGGGCATTGGCTAGACCACATCTTGAGTACCGTGCACTGCATTGGATGGATGTCAATGCATTAGAAGCAGTTCAGAGAAGGTTTCAGACTAATACCTGAAATGGACGGCTTGTCTTATGAGGAAAGGTTGGAGAGGCTGGACTTGTATTCACTGGAGTTTAGAAGAGCAAGAGGTGACTTGATTGAAATGTACAAGATCCTGAGGGGTCTTGACAAGGTGGATGTGGAGAGAATGTTTCCTCTTGTGGGAGATTCTAGAGGTCACTGTTTAAAAATGAGGGGTCGCCCATTTAAGACAGAGATAATGAGGAATGTTTTTTCTCAGAGGGTGGCGAGTCTCTGGAACTCTCCCCCTCAAAGGGCAGTGGAAGCAGGGTCTTTGAATATTTTTAAAGGCAGAGCTAAATACAGCCTTGAATGGCAAGAGGGTGAAAGGTTATCAGGGTAGGTGGCAGTGCGGGGTTGAGGTAACAATCAGATCAGCCAGGATTTTATTGGATGGTGGAGCCGGCCTGAGGGGTTGACTTCCTTTTTATTCATTCGTGGGACATGGGCATCGTTGGCTGGCCAGCATTTATTGCCCAAAACTCCTGCTCCTAATTCGTATGTTTGCATGTTTAATGTGTTCGAATATCAGATCTGCAGTTTTACCAGTTTATTAGGAAAGTATTTTCCCAGCAGTGTAACATGTTCTAGAATATTATATGCAGTTTTGGTCTCCTTTTCTGAGGAAGGATGTTCTTGCTCTCGAGGGAGTGCAGCGAAGGTTTTCCAGGCTGATTCCGGGGATGGCGGGACTGATGCACGAGGAGAGATTGACTAGGTTAGGATTGTTTTCACTGGAGTTCAGACAAATGAGGGGGGATCTCATAGAGACTTATAAAATTCTAACAGAACTAGACTGGGTAGATGCAGGAAGGATGTTCCCAATGGTGGGGGAGTCCAGAACGAGGGGTCACAGTCTGAGGATTCAGGGTAGACTATTTAGGACGGAGATGAGGAGACATTTCTTCACACAAAGAGTGGTGAGCCTGTGGAATTCATTACCACAGGAAGTAGTTGATGCCAAAACATTGAATGTATTCAAGAGGCAGCTGGATATAGCACTTGGAGCGAGTGGGATCAAAGGTTATGGGGAGAAAGCAGGATTAGGCTATTGAGTTGGACGATCAGCCATGATCGTGATGAATAGCAGAGCAGGCTAAAGGGGCCAAATGGCCTCCTCCTGCTCCTATCCTCTGTTTCTTTGTCTTATTTCATTGGGTATGAGACACTTTGACACATCCAATGTCTTGTGTGTTTTGAATTGTAATCTTGCCAACACTAAATATTTACCTGTTATTATTTTAGGCTCAGATTTAATAAGGGTTGAGGAAGTATAATAACCAACTAAAGTCACCATTGCCAATGGCCTTTGCTACAAAGTACTCAGGTGGACAAAAGGCAAGGTTAGGATTGGGCTGGGGTAATTCACCCCAGGTTTGAATGGTCCACACACAAATCACCCAGTATTGGGAGTGTAGGAACAGCAAGACACTGGTTAGCCAGGGGGTCTGTTTTACCATTTAAATTAGATCATGGCTGATTGGTAACTCTCATTTCCAAAACCACCTTGTAACCCTCGAGGCCCTTGATTAAATAAATTTTGTTAATACGCTGTTTAAAAATGTTTAATTGACCCAGAGTCTGAACAGCTTATGAGAGAGATTTGCATGAATTCTTCAGTCTGTGGGAGCTATCCGTGAAGGTGTTCGATAGGGTGGATGTTGGAGGATGTGTCCCCTTGTTGGGGAGTCCAGAGCTTGCGGGCACAGTTTCAAAACAAATGGCCTTCCATTTAAGACAGAGATGAGGAGGGTCATTAGTCTGAGGAATACACTTCCCCAGAGAGCAGTGGAGGCTGGATCACTGAAACCATTCGAGGCTGAGTTCGGCTTTTGATCAACGTGAGAATCAAGGGTTCCGGAGGCAGGGGGAAGGTGGAGTGGAGGCCACGATCTGAGCTGAGAGATAACGAGCCCGAAGCCTTTTCTTAATAAATAATCAGGAGCCACTGGGTTGCCCCAATTTCATTAAAAGTTCCCAGTGAACGCTTCTGGTCTCCGTATTAGAAAAAATTGTGCAGAGGCACCGGGGAAAGCGCAAAAGAAAGTGAAAGGATGATGCTGGAACTGATGCATTTGAGGGAAGGCCAGACCAGCATATCAGAGCGAAGGAAATAGAGGTTCATGTTGATCGAGTGGAGCATAAACACCAACATGGAATGTGGAACTGGGGTGACAAACTCAGAATAAAGGGTCAGCCATTTAGGATGGAGATAAGAAGAAATGTTTTGACAAAGGGTCGTCTGGATTCGAAACGTCAGTTCTTTTCTCTCCTTACAGATGCTGCCAGACCTGCTGAGATTTTCCAGCATTTTCTCTTTTGGTTTAAGGAGAAATGTCTTGTCTTTGGAATTCTTTATTCCAGAGTGCTGTCGCTCATCAGGTGTTGAATATATTTGGGACTGAGGTCAACAGATTTTTGGACATGTTGGAATCAAGGGATCTGGGACCAGGTGGGAAAGTTGGATATAAAGATTATTCCGTGATCTGTGTGGATGTCAGAGCAGGCTCAAGGAGCCTTGTGGCCATTTCTGTCGTGCTGTTCCTACCTGTCTGTTTAATCAGCTCCAGGCAGCCATTGGGAGTACAGGGTATGAAGCAATCTCCCAGGTCTCCGCGAGCCAGCTTCCCTGCGTTAATGCTGGTTAATCTACAAAGAACAATAGTCAATATGGTGTTTAAACAACAACCACTGCATCATCCACTGTGAATCCAGTCCATCAGATACTGGAAAAAACACCTCAGTAAACATCTGCTGTACGATCACACTCACAATCTGCAGCATCTAACCCTGATGAGACAGTTTGGAGTTCTCAATAACACAGTCGAGTGGCTGATCACAGTTCATGTCCTCTCGCCCACCCTTTCTCTTCTTCCAAATATATTAATCTGTGGAGATTTTTTAATCATTTGTGGGACATGGGCGTCGCTGGCTGGCCAGTATTTATTGCCCATCTCTGGTTGCCCGAGGGCAGTTGAGAGTCAACCACATTGCTGTGGCTCTGGAGTCACATGTAGGCCAGACCGGGTAAGGACGGCAGATTTCCTTCCCTAAAGGACATTAGTGACCCAGATGGGTTTTTCCAACAATCGGCAATGGTTTCATGGTCATCAGTAGATTTTTAATTCCAGATTTTAAAAAAATTCAAATTCCACCATCTGCCGTGGTGGGATTCGAACCCGGATCCCCAGAACATTAGCTGAGATTCTGGATTAATAGCCTAGTGATAATACCACTAGGCCATCGCCTCCCCCAGTGTCGCTTCTCAACACAACTAGGGAATGGCCAATAAACGCCAGCCTCACCAGGGGCATTCTCAGTTCAGATACCAGGAAGTGGCCTGTCTCTGCTCTGCTATCAGTAATGTTCGTCTGGACCAAGAGCTGACCCACAGCATTCCACCAAAACCAGCAGCCCAGACCCCAGTCACGGCCCTCGCTGCTTGGGTGGACAGAATTGATCCCATCCTGAATTCTGAGTCACGTTTATCCCTCAATCAATATCATGAAAACACACGGATGATCTGGTCATCATCGTGCTGCAGACTGTGGGATCTTACTGTGTGCAGATTGGTTACTGCGTTTCCTACATTACAACAGTGACTACACTTCAGTAAAGTATTTCATTGGCTGTATAGCACTTTGAGACACAGTTGGGTGATGAAATATATATCTTTCTTTTCTCTATTATCATGCAGCTGATAAGCACTGAAGGTCTTATTACAAAGAACCTGGATTCTTGCAAGCACTTAGGAATAGGGAGTGTTTTGGATGAGAAATACTTTCCCAATCCCCACTCCAACCAACAAACTGGGACTTCACTTCCTTTTTGTTGATTGAGTCAGACGGGACCTACACCATCCAGTCGGACATAGAACCCAGAGAGATCCTGTTTCAATCCCCAGTCTGGCTCAAGGTGATATACTCTGGTTGCTGGGACATGATCCTGGGCTCCCGGAGTCTACTCTTGGATCACTGTACACTGACCCTCACTGGAAAGCCCACAAGCTCGAGTACAAAACCACTCCATCCTTACCCATCGACATCCTTCTCGGGGGCAACGGCATTTGTTACTTTTTCAACGTCAATGGGGTTAATGGAGTCCAGTGGGAGCTGAACAATGAGTCCATGCACAGTGGGATCCTCATTAATGTGAGTGATGTTACTCAGCACCTGCACACATCAACAACAGGACAATTAGCGAGATGACCCAAATCCAGCCAACACAGCAAAACATCTGGAAAACACTCCGAATGGGATCACTGTCCCATGGGTTCCCAAATAAACCCGAACAGGAGCAGACAGTTATGCTGGAAATTTACCACCTCGCCCGCGGCTCATAAGATCCCACCCGAGGCCAACAGAGAATGCCGTTCTGCGAGCCTCGCCCGCCCCGATTATGGGGTGGGTGTGCCGGTAAAATTCCAGCCTTACAGTCTGAGTTGAAGAAGACAAAGTGAAACTGTTTGGTAATGTGACCTTGCAGTGACTTCTGTACAGAATTACCTTTTCAGTTTGGGGAACAAACATAACAATAAAGGTGCCAGAGTTTGCATTGACTTAGCTGATCTTCACTGAGGTGCAGCTAGTTCTGTGGCCTTCTGAATAAGGAGGGGTTAAAGCAAATCTGGGTCCAGTTGCTGTTTGAGAATCTATAGTTGGAGAGTGAGAATGGAACCAGGACTCCCAGCTTCAACATTCTGCTGACGTTCAACATCTGGATTCACACACAGGGAGGGGACACTTATAAAACATGCAGTGGAGGGAAAGGGTCAAGGCTGAGAACCCTCTATCGCAGCGAGAGTCAGAGCTTTCAGGGTGTGGGAAGAGAAACATCTGTCGGGGAAATAGTAGGAGTTATTCTTGCCTCATCTTCAGTGGCAGTTTTTGGCAGCTTCACATGGTTGGCGTTCATCCCAATCTACAGGGAGAAACAGATATCAACAGGAGAACAAACTGAAAGACAGAACAGTGAAATTTTACTGATGATCAAACTCAAAACGCTGCACAGTGTTATCTCAACACACTGGCTTCACACAGCAACACAGCCTGGCTGCTGCTCTCAAACACAGCCTGGCTGCTGCTCTCAAACACAGCCTGGCTGCTGCTCTCAAACACAGCCTGGCTGCTGCTCTCAAACACAGCCTGGCTGCTGCTCTCAAAGCCTGATGGTCACTAGCCAAGCTCAGCTTTCGACTAAACACTGAGCAGGGGCTGGGGGAAGGGTAAGAGAGGCAGTCACTGGCTGCTTTTCTGTCACTTACCCCCGACCCACCAGCTGAGTTGTAGCATTCAGATTACAGCAAATCAACATCACAAAAATGGCACAAAAGCCTCTTCCCATCCCTGTCAATATAACCATCCATTCCTTTCTCCTGTACGGATTTATCCAGCTTTAGAAACACAGACATAGAAACATAGAAAATAGGTGCAGGAGGAGGCCATTCGGCCCTTCGAGCCTGCTCCACCATTCAATATGATCATGGCTGATCGTGCACGCTCGGTATCCCACTCCCACTTTCTCACCATACCCCTTGATCCCTTTAGCCACAAGGGCCACGTCCAGCTCCCTCTTGAACATATCTAACAAACCGCCCCCAACAGCTTTCTGTGATAGAGAATTCCACAGGTTCACAACTCTCTGAGTGAAGAAGTTCTTCTTCATCTCAGTCCTGACAGAGGGTGGGGGGTGCCTGGAACCGGGAGGTAGTGGAAGCGGATACGATAGTGAGTTTTAAGGGGCGTCTGGACAAATACATGAATAGGATGGGAATAGAGGGATATGGTCCCCGGAAGGGTAGGGGGTTTTAGTTCAGTCGGGCAGCATGGTCGGTGTAGGTTTGGAGGGCCGTAGGGCCTGTTCCTGAGCTGTAATTTTCTTTGTTCTTTGAATGGCTCACCCCTTAGTCTTTATTCTTAAACCTTTCCTTAAATACACCTGTACGATTCACCTCAATTTTTTTTCTTTGTTCTTTCATGGGACGAGGGTGTCGCTGGCTGGGCCAGCATTTATTTTCATCCTTAATTGCCCTTGAACTGGGTGGCTTGCTAGACCATTTCAGAGGGCATTTAAGAGTCAACCACATTGCTGTGGGTCTGGAGTCACATGTAGGCCAGACCAGGTAAGGACGGCAGATTTCCTTCCCTAAAAGGACTTTAGTGAACCAGTTGTTTTTATGACAATCGATGATAGTTTCATGGTCACCATTACTAAGACTAGCTTTATATTCCAGATTTACTAATTTAATTCAAATTCTATCAGCTGTGGTGGGATTTGAACCTGTGTTCCCTGGGCCTCTGGATTACTAGTCCAGTGACATCACCACTACCTCCATCAAACACTTGAGGTCGCAAATTTCCCATCCTAAATCACTCTGGGTTTCTCGGAGTAGATTTATTAATGACTAAACTTTGAGCTGTGGCTTTGGGTTCCCCTGTAAATAGGCATCCCCGCTTCACATTAACACAATTGAACACTCTCCTAGTTTATTCAGCCACTTCTCAGTTTGGCTCTGAGTAAAGAGTCCCAGCCTCTTCAATCTTTCCCAACGGGCATAACCTCTCGACTCTGGTGTCAGTCATCTTTTGGAACTTTCTCCAGTTTCTCGATGTCCTTTTTACAATATCGAGACCAGAACAGAGCCCTAAGTGTGGTCTACACAAGATTTGTATACACATTTATTATTACATCTCTGCTTTGGATAGCAGGAGAGGGAATTGGATTATGTGGAGGCCAGACCCAGAGATTCCTACACGCAGGGAAAGATTGTTGACATTGGTTCCAATAAACAGCCACAACACTGTAATTACAGACGGTTTGTGTAACAGAGTGAATGCAGGTTCCTACCTCAGCTGCAGCTTTAAGCTTCATACTGATGTACAGGTTCGAATCATCTCGGTCTCCGACCTGGAGAAGGAAGAGGAGAAAGTGCCGGGGTTTGGGGGGGGGGGGGGGTTGGGGGGGGCAGCAAAAGGAGTGGGGAGGGATGTGGAGATGGGGGAGAGGAGGGGGAAGGTATTGAGAGGGAGAAAGATGTGAATCAGAAGTTGTATAAACACATTCTGAAGAGCCTGGTGATGAAATTCAATGTTGCCACCAGCCCAACACGATCAGGACCTGGATTCAAACCAAGGACAGATTAACGCGATGAAACTTCCCGTGTCTGTTCTTATTACAGCCTCAGATTTGGAGTCTCGGGTTGATTTTCAAGCAGTTTTACTGCATCGGAGCTGGAATTGTTTGGTGCAGCGAGTGGGAGCCCTCAGAATGTATCTCCACAATTCACAAAGATAAATCTCACCTAATGTTTAAACATCACACCGCAAGAGGCAAACCCACCAGCTCTGCTGCCCATACACAAGCAAAGGAGACGGTAAAGGCGGAGTCCCACCTCACCGGCCTGGCACAGTCCCACCTCACCGGCCTGGCACAGCCCCCTTCACCGAGAACCAATGGTTAATCTCCGACTGCTCTATTTAAAATGGGGCTGCGTCAAGTTAGTCAGAGAATCCCTACAGTGCAAAATGAGGCCATTCGGCCCATCGAGTCTGTACCGACCACAATCCCACCCAGGCCCTATCCCCAGAATCCCTCACATTTACCCTGCTAATCCCCCTGACACTTGGGGTCAATTTAGCATGGCCAATCCACCTAACCAGCACATCTCTGGACTGTGGGAGGAAACCGGAGCACCCGGAGGAAACCCATGCAGACACAGGGAGAACGTGCAGACTCCACACAGACAGTGACCCGAGGCCGTTAATACTGGCAGGTAACATCAAAAAGGTGTCTTTGGCAGTATGAATCACCCCCACACTGCCTGATGGCGAGTACGGCAGCTCAACTCACTGCTCGGATAGTGAGCTCAGTTTCAATATCACAGCAACACATCCCCAGCCAGCCATGCTGATTCTCAGTGCGGAGTTGACTGTGTGTGTGTTTAATCACAGCTGCTTCCTCACTCACTAACACACTCCTGGTCCAGGAGATTTGCCCTCAGGTGAAGTTTTACTGACGTGTTAGTAACTGTTTGGAGTTTCCCGGGAGATCTCGGAAAGCTGACTGGCAAATTCACCGCATTCTGCCGTACCCACAAAACCAATTCAATTCACATCTGGATAGTCAGATGGATGAGACTCAAACCGGTTCTCCTCCAAGTAATCGAGACTTGATACTCGCCTGCAGAATGGCCAGCCCGGGTCGGAAATCAGGAACCTGCTCCTTCATCTGAATCACTTCATTCTTCAGACGTTGCCGGACTTGTCTGTGGGGAGGAAGATGATGGTCACTACTTGCTCACTGGGGGTGGGGGGTTAAACACTCGACCTTTCAGACAGGACTCACAGCAAAACAAAATGCTTGGCTGAACATTGCAGTTCTTACGCTGAGGTTTTAGCTCCGGACACAACACTGGCTACTGTCCTCACTATACCCAGATTCTTCAGCGGGTTTACTGGGTAGGAAAGCATGTCAGGCAGCCTACAGTGCTGGCGGAGATAGGCAGCAAGAGACAGCGAGCCAGTTCCCCGGTGCATTTCCAAGGCAAACGCAGGGAATAACACCAGGATTAGAATGGCGAAACGTGCCAATATTCAGCTTGTAGACCTGCGTATACTGAACCGGGGAGATTGTTGGAACAGTGATAACATTTACTTGTTTGTTTGGTCATTGCCTGTGAATTCAGTAACAATTTTCAGATGTGTTCCTCTCCCCTGTGCCCCCACTCCCCTCCCACACAAATCCTTCAGTAGTCTATTACGCCATTGATTCGAACACAAGGAAAACTTCTTTCCAAGTTAGAAGCCTGTACAGTTCAGGATTACTTTATGACTTTTAATGAAGTTTTTGTAGCCAAGGCCACCCAGCCAGGAATAGGTCCAAATTCCTCCATTACAACTGCACCGATGGGTTGAACTTTAACAGACTAGTAATAAAATAAACATCTTAGGGCGGCACAGTGGCTAGCACTGCTGCCTCACAGCGCCAGGGACCCAGGTTCGATTCCTGGCCTCAAGTCACTCTCTGTGTAGAATCTGCATGTTCTCCCTGTGTCTGCGTGGATTCCTCCGGGTGCTCCAGTTTCCTCCCACAGTCCAAAGATGTGCAGTTTAGGTGAATTGGCCGTGCTAAATTGGCCCTTAGTGACAGGGGGACTAACTAGGGTAAATGCAGGGGTTCTGGGGATAGGGGCTGGGTAGGATTGATTGGTGCAGGCTCAATGGGCCAAATGGCTTCATTTTGCACTGTAGGGATTCTACGATCTCCTCCAGGGCATTTCAGATGGAAAAGAGGAAAAGGGAAACAGGAAGGGGAGACTTTCATGACCTAAAGAGAGCAGTGGTGTGTGCTGGCTGCTTTTCTGAGGCAGCGGGAAGTGTAGACAGAGTCAATGGATAGGAGACTGGTTTGCGTGATGGATTGGGCTACATTCACAACCTTTTGTAGTTTCTTGCGGTCTTGGGCAGAGCAGGAGCCATACCAAGCTGTGATACAACCAGAAAGAATGCTTTTTATGGTGCATCTGTAGAAGTTGGTGAGAGTCGTAGCTGACATGCCAAATTTCCTTAGTCTTCTGAGAAAGTAGAGCCGTTGGTGGGATTTTTTAACTATCATGTCGGCATGGGGGGGCCAGGATAGGTTGTTGGTGATCTGGACACCTAAAAGCTTGAAGCTCTCAACCCTTTCTACTTCATCCCCATTGATTTAGACAGGGGCATGTTCTCCACTACACTTCCTGAAGACAATGACAATCTCCTTCGTTTTGTTGACATTGAGGGAGAGATTATTGTTGCCGCACGAGTTCACCAGATTCTCTATCTCATTCCTATACTGTCTCATTGTTGTTTGAGATCAGACCCACTACAGTGGTGTCGTCAGCAAACTTGAAGATTGAATTGGAAGGGAATTTGGCCACACAGTCATAGGTGTATAAGGAGTATAGTAGGGGGCTGAGGACACGGCCTTGTGGGGCACCGGTGTTGAGGATGATCGTGGAGGAGGTGTTGTTGCCTATCCTTACTGATTGTAGTCTGTGAGTTAGGAAGTTCAGGATCTGGATGGAAGTGCCGAGGCCCAGGCCACGGAGTTTGGAGATGAGTTTCGTGGGAATAATAATGTTGAAGGCTGAGCTGTCGTCAATAAATAGGAGTCTGATATAGGGTGTCTTGTTATGTAGGTGTTCAGAAATGTCGATTCCGACACTTAGCAACAGCTGGAAAAGTTATTCTCCCTTTCACCAGAATTCCAAACACTAAAAACTAAGGCTAACATTCACAGTGCGACTCCGAGGGAGTGCGGGGTGTGTGGGTGTGTGTGTGTGCAGGGAGCGCGGGGGGGGTGTGTGTGTGTGTGCGCGTGCAGGGAGCGCGGGGGTGAGGGGGGCCCAGGGAGCGTTGTATGGTCGTTGGTACCATCTTTCAGGTGAGATGTTAAACTGAGGCTCTACCTGCCCTCTGCCTTTCATGTAAAAGATCAGGGTGCAGGATTGAAAGGAGCAGGGAGGTAACCCCAGAAACCTGGGCAATATATATCTCTCTATATCTGCTCGTTGTCACATTGCTGGCTTTGGGTCTTGCTGTGTGGAATTAACAGTCGTGTTTCCTACAACAGTGACTGTGCTTTGAAAATACTTATTACATATTTAGGATGTCCTGAGGTTGTGAAAGGCGCTATGTCAATGCAAGTATTTCTTTTTATTAAAGGTACATGTCCACCTTTCCACTCAGCAGCCTGTCAGCAATCGGCTCCGGAGAGATGCAGGGGTTTGATTACTAATGCCACGCTGAGTGATCTCAGACAGCGGCTGCTCTGTGACACGGTGGTTAGCGTTGCTGCTTCACAGCGTCAGAGACCCGGGTTCAATTCCCGGGCTTGGGTCACCGTCTGTGCAGAGTCTGCACAGAGTCTGCACATTCTCCCCGTGTCTGCGTGGGTTTCCTCCGGTTTCCTCCCACATTCTGAAAGACGTGTTGGTTAGGGTGCATTGACCCGAACAGGCGCCCGACTGTGGCCACTAGGAGAATTTCACAGTAACTTCATTGCAGTGTTAATGTAAGCCTTACTTGTGACTAATAAATAAACTTTACTTTTTCTCCTGTGGATGAACTGGCCCAGAGCTGCAACCCAGCAAGAGTCATCCTCTTCCAGAGGAGCAAGGACAGAACCAGGAGGTTAATAAAAGGCTGTGTGGTGACCAGGGCCTTTCCAGCAGGAAAAAGATGAAGGATTTTTAAAATGAGCAATTTGAAATGAAATGAACAGAAAACGTGACTACACTTGTGAGCTGAACATAAATTTATAATTAAATTTGCTTCTGTAATTCTAGAAGAATCATGTGACAATTTTAGAATTAAATTTCAGGAAAACAAGGATTGGACTGTGTGGAGCACCCTCCCCCCCTCCCACCCCAACCATAGGGGTTTGCCTCTCAAAGTCTCTCTGAAGTTATCGTCTGCTCCCAATCTCCCTTCACACCACTGACCAACTCAAGATCACCCTTTTAATAATCCGTGGGCGCTCTGACCGGCCATTATAATTTCAGCTTGGAGCAACTCCGTGTGACCAGTGCTCCAGCAAATTTTGACTGACCAATGCTATTCATTCATACGTTCCCTGGATGAGAAACTTTTCCGCTTAGCAGAGGGGTCAATAACCAGGGGGCATAGATTTCAGTTAAGGGACAGGCGGTTTATAGGAGATGTGAGGAATTTGTGGAATTTGCTGCCCATAGTGCGGCGCAGTCTGAATCATTAAACGGTTTCAAGGAGATACAAAGAACTAGAACAAAGAAAATTACAGCACAGGAACAGGCCCTTCAGCCCTCCAAGCCTGCACCAACCATGCTGCCCAACTGAACTAAAACCCCCTACCCTTCCAGGGACCATATCCCTCTGTTCCCATCCTATTCATGTATTTGTCAAGACGCCCCTTAAAAGTCACTGTTGTATCTGCTTCCACTATCTCTCCCGGCAACGAGTTCCAGGCACCCACCACCTTCTGTGCAAAAAAACTTGCCTCGTACATCTCCTTTAAACCTTGCCCCTCGCACCTTAAACCTGTGCCTCCTCGTAATTGACTCTTCCACCCTGGGAAAAAGCTTCTGACTATCCACTCTGTCCATGCCCCTCTAGTAGACTTCGATCAGGTCGCTCCTCAACCTCCATTGTTCCAGTGAGAACGAACCGAGTGAGATGATAGATATATTTCTGATTTTAAAAAGTGGGTTAAAGGGATATGGGGAACAGGTGGGGCGGTGGATTTGAGACCAGGGAGAGATCAGCCATGATGAGCTTGAAGAGCTGAATTTGCCTACTTCTGCTTCTAATTCCTAAGTTCCTAAAACTTTTTCTCCCAGAGGGTGGTGGGAATCTGGAACTCTGCCTGAAAGGGTGCTAGAGACGGGAACCCTCACAACATTTAAGAAGTGCTTAGATGAGCACTTGAAATACCACAGTATACAAGGCTACAGAGCAAGTGCTGGAAAATGGGATTGGAATTGATAGGTGTTTGATGGCCTGAACAAACATGATGGGCCGAAGGGCTTCTTTCTGTGCTGTCAAACTCTGTGACTTGTATTCACCCCGTAGCCAAGCACCCACTGCACTAACATGACTTGTGTAAACGTCAAAGAAAGGTGAATCATGATCTTTACAGACGTCTCCCACATTCTTTCAAAGCAAGAGATTTACACTGTAGCCCTCCTGTAATCAACACACACAGGCAAACACAAACACACACACACAAAGGCACAGAGAGAAAGAGAGAGACATACACACACACGGTCTGCAGGAGAATTGGGGACTCTCTCAAGCAAAGTCACACCAAACTTATTTGAGCACAAGTCAGGGGAGTTTAAACAAGGTGTAAGCAATAACCAAATCCTCAAAGTCACAAGAAAAAGACCAAACAGCCGACAGCTCAATAAAAATGCTGCTTTCGGCTTCTCTCAACATCTCTTTGCAGGATTGACTCACAGTGAACAGAGTCCTGGTATTTAAATTTGCACAGTCCCTCACTGGTACTGACCAGAGCAGTGTTAACACAGGATTACTATCACCGCACTCCCCTCACACCCAGCCCACCTTAAAACATCAAGCAGCATCCGAAACCCGTGTCTGCAGTGAGGGGCTTTGAGCATCTCCTCTGGTTACAGGTAGATGTTAACATTGCACTGGTGTTTAGACTGTCAAGGGTGCTATTTGAATACCCTTTCTCTCTTTCTTTTGCTGTAGTCCTCTATATTTTCTACAATATCCTTGCAGCCTCTTGCACTGATCAGTTTTTTGGGGTCCTGTACTTAGTGGAACATGAACAGACCAGTCAAAGGGTTGAATGAGGTTTGTGGGTTAGGGTGGTAGTAGTTTTGAAAGATTGAACCTGCCAGGCTGAAGGAGCAGTGCCAGGCCGAGTGAAGTATTTCAGATAGACATGGACACTCTCCTCTTGCTGGTCTGTTCCCTGAGGTGAACGAACGGACCAGTGTGAAAGGCAAGTTGCCTAATTCAGAGTAAACATGGCAGTTTGGAGAAAAACAACCAGACTGACAGCTAAAAGTAAAACAACTCAGTAATCTTCAAAACACAATACCCCCAACTGTTAAAAAAATACAACTCAGCAGGGCATAGAAAATCAACACTAGAACCAGATAATTGAAATGATAAAGAGAAGAAAGCTAATTTCAGAGTCCAGGCTCTGCGAAAGCAGATTGATTTGATAAGCAGATGGAATTGATTTGATTTGTTATTGTCACGTCTATTAAGATAGTGAAAAGTATTGTTTCTTGCGCGCTATACAAAGCATACCGTTCATAGAGAAGTAAAGGAGAGAGTGCAGAATGTAGTGTTACAGTCAGAGCTAGGACGTAGAAAAAGATCAACTTAATGCAAGGCAAGTCCATTCAAAGGTCTATGACAGCAGCAGGGAAGAAGCTGTTCTCGAGTTGGTTGGTACGTGACCTCAGACTTTTGTATCTTTTTCCCGAAGGCAGAAAGTGGAAGAGAGAATGTCCGGGGTGAGTGGGGTCCTTGATTATGCTGGCTGCTTTGCCGAGGCAGCGGGAAGTGTAGACAGAGTCAATGGATGGGAGGCTGGTTTGCGTGATGGATTGGGCTACATTCACGACCCTTTCATCCTCTCCTCTCTAAGGCATGGACATTTTAGAGGTGCACAGCTCTGTGTTTCTCTCGACACCTCACCCAGCTCATTCTTTGTGTGTCACAGCTGGATTCAGAGTGCTGGTTACACATTGAAACAGAGTCATCCCGGAGCCCTCATCGAGAACTGCTTCCGCTGACTCAGCACATTCCAACTCGGTATACACAGAGTGAAAACGTGGTAAAGTTGGGTGTGAGGTCATTAACACGCATTTGCATGCATTTAAATTGAATTAATGAACTGCCCGCCCAACTTCATCAGCATTTCCCTTTTTACCACCGCGTTCGTCAATCTGGAACCGCGCCGTAATGGACCTGCTGAATAAAAGTCTGAATCGGGCGCTCCAGCTGCTGAAGGGGTGCGTTCAGTGCTTCCAACTGCTCCCTCACTCAGATCAGTGGTGGGGGGGTGAGGGGAAATCATTCTCTAGTTGGTGGGAGGGAGGGGAGTGAGGCCAGTTCGTTGTCTGGTTGGGGGGGGGGGGGGGGGGAAGAGGAGGAGGCAGGTCAGATGTATCTCTGGTGGGGGGGCGGGGTGCTGATCGTTGTCTGGTGGGGAGGGAGGAGGAGGCTGGTCAAATGTTCCTCTGCGGGGGGCGAGTGAGGCCAAACCATTCTCTTGGGGCGGGTGGGGGAGAAGCGAGGCCAGATCATTGTCTGGGGTGGGGAAGGGGAGGAGGGAGGCCCAATTGCTCACTGGTGGGCATCAGATGGATCTCTGGTGGGGGGAGGGGTCCACTGCCACTCTGCGGGCGATCGGTTGGAGGGGGGGCAGGGGTGGCAATCGGTCTGGGTAGTGGGGAGTGGGTAAGGGGGACAGTGATGTCTGTGGGTAGTGGGGGGGTAAAGGGACAGTGATGTGTGGGGGTAGTGGATAAGAACATAGAACATTACAGCGCAGTACAGGCCCTTCGGCCCTCGATGTTGTGTCGACCAGTGAAACCCATCTAAAGCCCATCTAACCTACACTATTCCAATATCATACATATGTTTATCCAATAACCATTTGAATGCTTGTAATGTTGGTGAGTCCACTACTGCTGCAGGCAAGGCATTCCACGCCCTTACTACTCTCCGAGTAAAGAACCTACCTCTAACATCTGTCCTATATCTCTCCCCCCTCAATTTAAAGCTATGTCCCCTCGTGTTAGCCATCATCATCCGAGGAAAAAGGCTCTCACTATCCACCCTATCTAATCCTCTGATCATCTTGTATGCCTCTATTAAGTCACCTCTTAACCTTCTTCTCTCTAACGAAAACAACCTCAAGTCCCTCAGCCTTTCCTCATACAATCTTCCCACCATACCAGGCAACATCCTGGTAAATCTCCTCTGCACCATTTCCAACGCTTCCACATCTTTCCTATAATGTGGCGACCAGAACTGAACGGAATACTCCAAGTGCGGCTGCACCAGAGTTTTGTACAGTTGCAGCATAACCTCCTGGCTCCGAAACTCAATCCCTCTACCAATAAAAGCTAACACACCATACGCCTTCTTAACAACCCTATCAACCTGGGTGCCGACTTTCAGGGATCTATGCACATGGACACCCAGATCCCTCTGTTCATCCACACTACCAAGTATCTTACCATTAGCCAAGTACTCTATTTCTGTTACTCCTTCCAAAGTGAATCACCTCACACTTTTCCGCATTAAACTCCATTTTCCACTTCTCAGCCCAGCTCTGCAGCTTATCTATGTCCCTCTGTAACCTGCCACTTCCCTCCGCACTGTCTACAACTCCACCGACTTTAGTGTCATCCGCAAATTTACTAATCCATCCTTCTACGCCCTCATCCAGGTCATTAATAAAAATGACAAACAGCAGTGGCCCCAAAACAGATCCTTGTGGTAGACCACTAGTAACTGAACTCCAGGATGAATATTTCCCATCAACCACCACCCTTTGCCTTCTTACAGCTAGCCAATTCCTGATCCAAACCACTAAATCGCCCTCAATCCCATGTGTCCGTATTTTCTGCAAAGGCTTACCATGGGGAACCTTATCAAACGCTTTGCCGAAATCCATATAAACCACATCAACCGCTTTACCCTCATCCACCTCTTTGGTCACCTTCTCAAAGAACTCAATAACGTTTGTGAGGCACGACCTACCTTTCACAAAACCGTGCTGACTATCCCTAATCAAATTATTCCTTTCTAGGTGATTATAAATCAGTACAGCACAGGAAAGAAATCATAGAAACCCTACAGTGCAGAAGGAGGCCATTCGGCCCATCGAGTCTGCACCGACCACAATCCCACCCAGGCCCCACCCCCCCACATTTTACCCGCTAATCCCTCTAACCTACACATCCCAGGACTCTAAGGGGCAATTTTTTAACCTGGCCAATCAACCTAACCCGCACATCTTTGGACTGTGGGAGGAAACCGGAGCACCCGGAGGAAACCCACGCAGACACGAGGAGAATGTGCAAACTCCACACAGACAGTGACCTGAGCCAGGAATCGAACCCGGGACCCTGGAGCTGTGAAGCAGCAGTGCTAACCACTGTGCTACCGTGCCGCCCCTATCTCTTGTAATTCTTTCCAAAACTTTGTCCACAACAGAAGTAAGGCTCACCGGTCTATAATTACCAGGGTTGTCCCTACTCCCCTTCTTGAACAAGGGGACAACATTTGCTATCCTCCAGTCTTCTGGCACTGTTCCTGTAGACAATGACGACACAAAGATCAAAGCCAAAGGCTCTGCAATCTCCTCTCTAGCCTCCCAGAGAATCCTAGGATAAATCCCATCCGGCCCAGGGGACTTATCTATTTTTACCCTTTCCAGAATTGCTAACACCTCCTCCTTATGAACCTCAATCCCGTCCAGTCCAATAGCCTGCATCTCGGTACGCCCCGTGACAACACTGTCCCTCTCCTGTGTGAATACCGACGAATAATATTCATTTAGTGCCTCTCCTATCTCTTCAGACTCCACGCACAACTTCCCACTACTGTCCTTGACTGGCCCTAATCTTACCCTAGTCATTCTTTTACTCCTGACATACCTATAGAAAGCTTTAGGGTTTTCCTTGATCCTACCTGCCAAAGACTTCTCATGTCCCTGGAAAGACGGAGAATGAGGAGAGATCTAATAGAGGTGTACAAGATTGTGAAGGGGATAGGGTGAACAGTGGGAAGCTTTTTCCCAGGTCGGAGGTGACGATCACGAGGGGTCACGGGCTCAAGGTGAGAGGGGCGAAGTATAACTCAGATATCAGAGGGATGTTTTTTACACAGAGGGTGGTGGGGGCCTGGAATGCGCTGCCAAGTAGGGTGGTGGAGGCAGGCACGCTGACATCGTTTAAGACTTACCTGGATAGTCACATGAGCAGCCTGGGAATGGAGGGATACAAACGATTGGTCTAGTTGGACCAAGGAGCGGCACAGGCTTGGAGGGCCGAAGGGCCTGTTTCCTGTGCTGTTCTTTGTTGTCCCCTCCTGGCTCTTCTTAACTCTTTCTTTAGGTTCTTCCTGGCTAACTTGTAACTCTCAAGTGCCCTAAATGAGCTTTCACGTCTCATCTTAACATAAGTCTCCTTCTTCCTCTTCACAAGAGATTCAACTTCTTTAGTAAACCACGGTTCCCTCACGCGACCATTTCCTCCCTGCCTGACAGGTACATACTTATCAAGGACACCCAGTAGCTGTTCCTTGAACAAGCTCCACATTTCAATTGTGTCCATGCCCTGCAGTTTCCTTCCCCAATCTATGCATCCTAAATCTCTCCTAATTGCATCATAATTTCCTTTCCCCCAGCTATAACTCTTGCCCTTCGGTATATACCTATTCCTTTCCATCGCTAAATTAAACGTAACTGAATTGTGGTCACTATCACCACAGTGCTCCCCTACCTCCAAATCTAACACCTGGTCTGGTTCATTACCCAGTACCAAATCCAATGTGGCCTCGCCTCTTATTGGTCTATCTACATACTGCGTCAGGAAACCCTCCTGCACACATTGGACAAAAACTGACCCATCTAAAGTACTCGAACTATAGCTTTTCCAATCAATATTTGCAAAGTTAAAGTCCCCCAGAACAGCTACCCTGTTACTTTCGCTCCTATCCAGAATCATCTTTGCAATCCTTTCCTCTACATCTCTGGAACTTTTCGGAGGCCTATAGAAAACTCCCAACAGGGTGACCTCTCCTTTCCTGCTTCTAACCTCAGCCCATACTACCTCAGTAGACGAGTCCTCATCAAACGTCCTTTCTGTCACTGTAATACTGTCCTTGACTAACAATGCCACACCTCCCCCTCTTTTACCACCTTCCCTGCACTTACTGAAACATCTAAACTCTGGAACCTGCAACAACCATTCCTGTCCCTGCTCTATCCATGTTTCCAAAATGGCCACAACATCGAAATCCCAGGTACCAACCCATGCTGCAAGCTCACCCACCTTATTCCGGATGCTCCTGGCATTGAAGTGGACACACTTCAAACCACCTTCCTGTACACTCCTGCGACTCTGAAACCTCATCCATGACCTCACTACTCTCAACCTCCTGTACACCGGAGCTACAATTCAGGTACCCACCCCCCTGCTGAATTAGTTTAAACCCTCCCGAAGAGCATTAGCAAATTTCCCCCCCAAGATATTGGTACCCCTCTGGTTCAGGTGTAGACCATCCTGTTTGTAGAGGTCCACCTACCCCAGAAAGAGCCCCAATTATCCAGGTATCTGAAACCCTCCCTCTTGCACCATCCCTGTAACCACGTGTTCAATTGCGATCTCTCCCTATTCCTCTCCTCACTATCACATGGCACGGGTAACAAACCAGAGATAACAACTTTGTTTGTTCTAGCCCTAAGCTTCCACCCTAACTCCCTGAATTTCTGTCTTACATCCCCATCCCTTTTCCTACCTATGTCTTGGGTGCCTATGTGAACCACAACTTGGGGCTGGTCCCCCTCCCCCTTAAGGATTTCGAAAACACGATCCGAGACATCGTGGACTCTGGCCCCTGGGAGGCAACAGACCGACCGCGAGTCTCTCTCGTTCCCGCAGAATCTCCTATCCGTCCCTTTAACTATGGAGTCCCCAATGACTAATCCTCTACTCCTCTCCCCCCTTCCCTTCTGAGCCACAAGGACAGACTCTGAGCCAGTGACCTGTACACCATGGTTTACCCCTGCTAAGTCGTCCCCCCAACAGCATCCAAAAGTGTACTATCCCCAATTTCTACTACATTTCTTGTTTCTCCCCCCACTTGGACGGCTCCCTGTACCTTGGTGCTGTGGTCAGTTTGCTCATCCTCCCTTTCCCTCCCCTTCTGAGCTGCCGGGCCGGACTCTGCGCCGGAGGCACGGCCACTGTTGCTTCCCCCAGGTAGGCTGCTCCCCCCAACAGCACTCAAACAGGAGTACTTACTTTTAAGGGGCACAGCCACTGGGGTACTTTCCAGTACCTGACCTTTCCCCTTCCCCTTCCTAACCATGACCCACTTGTCTGCCTCCCGTGGTCCTGGTGTGACCACCTGCCTGCAACTCCTACTTATCACCTCCTCATTCACCGTAACCAGACGAAGGTCATCAAGCTGCAGTTCCAGTTCCCTAACGTGATCCCTTAGGAGCTGCAGCTCGACGCACCTGGTGCAGATATGGACGTCTGGGAGGCTAGCTGACTCCAGGACCTCCCACATCCGACACTGAGAACAACAAACTGGCCTCACACTCATAATTCCCCCTTTCTTCCAATGACACAGGAAAAACGATCTAAACCTACCCAGCCTCTGCCTGTTTATGCCGAAGCCGATGAGCCAAAGCCCTTCAGCTCTCACTCTGCTCCCTGCTCACTCCGCTGCCCGCTGGATAGAGCGGCCTACTTATATACCTCCCGCGCGCGGAAGAAAAATTTGACTCTTCCCAGAACACCCAGCGGCCTACTTCTGGGTTAGAGTTCAAAGTCTTTTTTTTTTTAAAAACACCCGTGAAAAAGTAATTTAAACTAAATTAAAAGTATTATTTTTAAATTAAAAGTATTTTAAAAGTAGATCTCTTACCCCAGCACTCCTGCAATAAATCTCCCCTCTCTGTCTCACTCTGGCTGAACAATGAGGACAACTCCTCAGGTCAGTAACTTTTTATAAAAATTTGACCATTCCCAGAACACCCAGATAAGGGGGACAGTGATATGTGTGGGGTGTGGATAAGGAGGACAGTGATGTGTGTGGGTAGTGGGGGTGGTGGATAAGGGGGACAGTGATGTCTGTGGGGGCCATCGCTCCCGCATTTTGATCCCGGGCCGCTCTCTCCGCTTTCTGCGGCCCAGGAGCGATCTGACATGGGCGCGCTTTTCCAAATGTTTTTCTAACTGCGCATGCGCAGTTCAGAGTTCCGATCGTTTCAGCCGTGCTAAGCCCCGCCCACAGTGCAAATGGGACTGGAGATGTTATTTTCAGGCTGAGTGCGTATGGGGGGCGCCTGAAAGCAGGTTTCCAAGTCGGATCTGCATTACGCCCAGATTCAGCACTTAGAATGTAAATGGTAAAATCGGGCCCAGAGTGTATCGACAGCACCTTTCGTGTCCTTCAGGCTCCCAAAAGTGCTTTAAGGTCAGTGAATCACTTTTGAAATACCATCATGGTTCTAATGTAGGAAATGCAGCTGCCAATTGATGCACAGCAAGATCCCACAAACAGCAACGTGAGAAATCTGTTCGAGTGATTTTGAAAGAAGCAGAAATATTAACCGGGGCTCAATGAGAGGGTTTTCCCCTTCAAAATGGTGCCATGAGATCTTTTCCATCCATCCGGGAGGTTGGCTGGGGTCCAACATCTCAGTAAGAAGTCTCACAACACCAGGTTAAAGTCCAACAGGTTTATTTGGCTTTTGCTACCAAATAAACCTGTTGGACTTTAACCTGGTGTTGAGACTTCTTAGTGTGTTTACCCCAGTCCAACGCCGGCATCTCCACATCATGTCCAACATCTCATCAGGGAACAGAAGCTTTGATATTTGTTGGACTAATAGTTCTTGGATCTAAGGCATCGGTGAGTTTGGCCTGGGAGTTCATTTCTAACCAATGACACAGTCTTAGTTTCACACAACAGAATTGCTTTAAAATAATGCAACCAACCCAGCCCTTGCTAATTGCAAAGTTTCTGTTGTAGGGTGCACCGTAACAGGCACAGGAAGATAGAGGCTTACTCTGAACTGTCTGAAAGAGCCAGTATGTTTAATATGGTTTAACTGATGCTTGTGGTACGGTAATAGCAAAAGTTCAGGGTCACTTGCCCGATATAGACAGAGTGCAGGAGGTGGAAACGGCACTGCCTTTCAGAGAGGTTAAACAGAGGCCTATCGAACTAGATGGCAAAAATCCCAGAGTGCGAAAGAACAGCCAGGTTCCTCCTGGTGCCATACACAACATTGCTCATTAAGTTCAGAGAATGCAGGAAAACATCCTCGGCATTCCACAGAGGCACAAAGCAATCAGGAGCGGCTGACTCAGGAATATGAACAAAGAACAAAACAGCACAGGAACAGGCCCTTCGGCCCTCCAAGCCCGCGCCGCTCCCTGGTCCAAACTAGACCATTCTTTTGTATCCCTCCATTCCCACTCCATTCATATGGCTGTCTAGATAAGTCTTAAACGTTCCCAGTGTGTCCGCCCCCACCACCTTGCCTGGCAGCGCATTCCAGGCCCCCACCACCCTCTGTGTAAAATATGTCCTTCTGATATCTGTGTTAAACCTCCCCCCCTTCACCTTGAACCTATGACCCCTCGTGAACGTCACCACCGACCTGGGGAAAAGCTTCCCACCGTTCACCCTATCTATGCCTTTCATAATTTTATACACCTCTATTAAGTCTCCCCTCATCCTCCGTCTTTCCAGGGAGAACAACTGCAGTTTACCCAATCTCTCCTCATAACTAAGCCTCTCCATACCAGGCAACATCCTGGTAAACCTCCTCTGTACTCTGTATGGGAACGAAAGGAAGTTCTTGAGTCTATTTCACCAGTCAATGAGATTGTGACTGATTTGCCACCAATCTCCACATGTCCACCTTTCCCCATATCCATTAATACCTTTGGTTTACCATGCACCCCGCACATTCTCTCTTCCAACTTCTTCCGTCAGGCAAAAAGCTACAAAAGTCTGAGGTCACATACCAATCGACTCAAGAACAGCTTCTTCCCTGCTGCTGTCAGACTTTTGAATGGACCTACCTTGCATTAATTTGATCTTTATCTACACCCTAGCTACGACTGTAACACTACATTCTGTACTGTCTCGTTTCCTTCTCTATGAACGGTATGCTTTGTCTGTATAGCGCGCAAGAAACAATACTTTTCACTATGTTAATACATGTGACAATAATAAATCAAATCAAATAAAATCAAAAGGTTAACAAAAATCTATCACTCATTTTTTAATTAACAATTGATACAGCATCAATTCAAAGATAAATTTCTCCCACCTTTTGTGTCTACGACTGTTTATTAATTTCACTCCTGAAAGGGCTGCCTCGAATTTTTAAGTCTATAATTCCTTGCTCCTTGAATTCCCAAACAGCAGAAGGAGTTTCTCTCTCTCTCCCCTATTTGTTCCCCTCAATATCTTGATCAAATCACCCTTAACCTTCCAAGTTCCAAAGAATACAACGCTGGTTTGCGTAGTCCCTCCCTGTAATTAACCTTGGTTAATGTGACTTGGCCATGGTTTCAGAGCGTGCCTGTACCACAGTGAACAAAATGTAAGATGCTTCAGAGAATGGGGCTTACACGTCTCAGTGTGAAGGTGCTGATTGGCGTCGAAGGGAGGCTCACCAGATATGCACCTCGCAGCCTCTTAATAGAAAATCCTGCATTAAAAAGGTGGCACCTACTCTGGCAGTTCCCTGGCCAGCTCCTTTGCGAATCCAAAAGAGAAAATGCTGGAAAATCTCAGCAGGTCTGGCAGCATCTGTGAGGAGGGAAAAGAGCTGACGCTTCACACTGTGTCAAAGGGTCATCTGAACTCGAAACATCAGCTCTTTTCACTCCTTACAGGCCTGCTGAGATTTTCCAGCATTTTCTCTGTCGGTTTCAGATTCCAGCATCCGCAGTAATTTGCTTTTATCTTTTGCGATCCAGTTGCCCTTTCTCTCCCAAACCTTTTAAATTCACCTGGCTTAAATCGTGACTGCATGTTATCCCCACGTGCAGCTGTGAGATTTCTGTCCCTTGCGCCCACTGTCCTGCTGCGAGCCAGGCCTGCTCTCTGCTTCCATCACTGAGCACAGAATCTTCGCTCAAATGTTACTCTGAAATTCCTAAACTTCTCAGGACTACAAACTCTGGTTGGAACTTTTTGGCCGTTCACTCCAGAGGGACCTTCCGGTCCCGCCTACGGTGCACC
Source organism: Mustelus asterias (assembly GCF_964213995.1). Classification (NCBI taxonomy): domain Eukaryota; kingdom Metazoa; phylum Chordata; class Chondrichthyes; order Carcharhiniformes; family Triakidae; genus Mustelus; species Mustelus asterias. The sequence continues at coordinate 88,246,007 of NC_135818.1, forward strand.
CCCCCGGGGAACCCCGTTGATAATGGTGGGACCAGATCCCACCGCCAGCCAATGGCAGCCACTCTCGCCACCATGAGACACGCAGCGGGTTGGGTGGTAAATCCCACCCTGTTTCTCCACAAAAATAAATTCAGCTATAATAAAAACAGAAAATTCCGGAAAAACTCAGCAGGTCAGGCAGCATCTGGGGAGAGAGAAACAGAGTGAATATCTCGAGGTCATATTAATCTTTTTATTTCAGATTTCCAGCATCTGCAGTATTTTGATTTTAAATTCGAGTTAAAGCCAGCAACCTGGGCCCAGAGCTCTGCCATTCTCTCCAACTCTCTCTCCTTTAAGATGCTTCTTACAATCCACTGCCCTGACCCAGCCTTTGGCCACCTTCCCAAAGATGCTGCGAGATTTTGTTTGATAATCACTCCTGTGAAATACATTGTGATGTTTTACTGTAATGGCTCTATAAGAATGTAAATCATTGCTGCTGTAACTCTGTCTCCCTTATCTCCCTGCATTACTGCTGACTGTGTGACTATCCTTCAGTGATAATTTGGCTACAGCTGAGTTCCCGCTCTGTGCCGTGATCCATTTCTCCATTACCTGTGATAATCTCCAACTTGACAACCAATGACTGCCTCCACCATCCATTCTGCCTCCTCACTCCACTGGTCATATGGCTAGCAGTGTTCCAGGTTGACTCAACCATGCCTATGTCAAGTGTTTCCCACCATTGTCTCTCTCCTAATGGCTTCCCTCTATCTTAGTCATAGAGGTTTACAGGCCCTTCAGCCCAACTTGTCCATGCCGCCCTTTTTCTTTTAAAATCACTAAGCTAGTCCCATTTACCCGCGTTTGGCCCATATCCCTCTATACCCATCTTACCCATGTAACTATCTAACTGCTTTTTAAAAGACAAAATTGTACCCGCCCCCGCTACTGCCTCTGGCAGCTTGTTCCAGGCACTCACCATTCTGTGTGAAAAAATTGTCCCTCTGGACCCTTTTGTATTTCTCCCTTCTCACCTTAAACCTGTGCCCTCTAGTTTTAGACTCCTCTACCTTTGGGAAAAGATATTGACTATTTAGCTGACCTATGACCCTCATTATTTTATAGACCTCTATAAGATCACCCCTCAGCCTCCTACGCCCCAGTGGAAAAAGTCCCAGTCTATCCAGCCTCTCCTTATAACTCAAACCATCAAGTCCCGGTAGCATCCTAGTAAATCTTTTCTGCACTCTTTCTAGTTTAATAATATCCTTTCTAATAATAGGGTGACCAGAACTGTATTCCAAGTGTGGCCTTACCAATGTCTTGTACAACTTCAACAAGACGTCCCAACTCCTGTATTCAATATTCTGACCAACGAAACCAAGCATACCGAATGCCTTCTTCATCACTCTGCCCACCTGTGACTCCACTACCAAGGAGCTGTGAACCTAGATCTCTTTGTTCTGTAACTCTCCCCACCATTAACTGAGTAAGTCCTGCCCTGGTTCGATCTACCAAAATGCATCACCTCACACTTATCCAAATTAAACTCCATCTGCCATTCGTCAGCCCACTGGCCCAATTGATCAAGATCCCGTTGCAATCCAAGATAACCTTCTTCACTGTCCACTATGCCACCAATCTTGGTGTCATCTGTAAACTCACTAACGATGCCTCCTAAATTCTCATCCAAATCATTAATACAAAGGACAAATAACAGTGGACCCAGCACTAATCCCTGAGGCACACCACTGGTCACAGGCCTCCAGTTTGAAAAACACCCCTCTACAACCACACTCTGTCTTTCTGTCATCAAACCAATTTTGTATCCAATTGGCTATTTCACCCTGGGTCCTGTGAGATTTAACCTTATTGGATCCCCCCTGCTCCCCTCCCCCCGGGATCATTGGATCCCCCCCGGGATCATTAGATCACCCCCCACGCCCCTGGGATCATTGGATCACCCCCCACCCCCCCGGGATCATTGGGATCCCCCCCACCCAACCCCCGGGATCATTGGATTCCCCCCCCCCCCCGGGATCATTGGATCCCCCCCCCCCCCCGGGATCATTGGATCACCCCCCACGCCCCTGGGAGCATTGGATCACCCCCCACGCCCCTGGGAGCATTGGATCACCCCCCACCCCCCCGGGATCATTGGATCACCCCCCACCCCCCCGGGATCATTGGATCACCCCCCACCCCCCCGGGATCATTGGATCACCCCCCACCCCCCCGGGATCATTGGATCACCCCCCACCCCCCCGGGATCATTGGGATCCCCCCCACCCAACCCCCGGGATCATTGGATCCCCCCCACCCAACCCCCGGGATCATTGGATCCCCCCCACCCAACCCCCGGGATCATTGGATCCCCCCCACCCAACCCCCGGGATCATTGGATCCCCCCCCCCCCCGGATCATTGGATCCCCCCCCCCCCCGGATCATTGGATCCCCCCCCCCCCCGGATCATTGGATCACCCCCCACCCACCCCCACCCCACCCGGCCCCCCGGATCATTGGATGCTCCCCCCCCCCCGGATCATTAGATCATCCCCCCTCCCCCCCCGGATCATTAGATCACCCCTGCCCCCCCCCCGGATCATTAGATCACCCCCCCCCCCCGGATCATTAGATCACCCCCGCCCCCCCCCCCCGGATCATTAGATCACCCCCGCCCCCCCCCCCCCGGATCATTAGATCACCCCTGCCCCCCCCCGGATCATTAGATCACCCCCCCCCCCCGGATCATTAGATCACCCCCGCCCCCCCCCCCCGGATCATTAGATCACCCCCGCCCCCCCCCCCCCCCCCCGGATCATTAGATCACCCCCGCCCCCCCCCCCCGGATCATTAGATCACCCCCGCCCCCCCCCCCGGATCATTAGATCACCCCCGCCCCCCCCCCCCGGATCATTAGATCACCCCACCCCCCCAGATCATTATATCACCCCACCCCCCCCCCCGGATCATTGGATCCCCTCTCCAGGTTCAGCAGATCCCCCTTATCATCAGCAGCAAAAACACATCATCTCGCTGCCTGTGTGGATCTTGCTGTGCAGTTTGGGACAACACTGAAGCAGCAGAATTTCCAATACAATTTATTGGCTGCTGCAAAGCGCTTGCCTGAGGATGAGAAAGGCGCTATCTAAATGCAACTTCACACTCGTAACCAAGCTGATGCGCATGCCCAGAGGCGAAGGGCGGGGCCGGGCCTCCTGACAGAGGGTCACGCGCTCCGTGTGCGCGAGGCCGCAGAGCGCCCCACGCGGCGGGGAGGAGGAAGCGCAGATCCAGCAGGAACACCTGGACCGTGCCGCTGAGGTAAAAGTCTGGATTCAGCGCAGTGACAGTGCTGGGGCTGGCTCAGCTGCTGTCAGGCTGAACCCCTGCTCCCTCTCCCTGCCCCGGACCCGGGCCACACTTACTCTGCCAACTCCTTGCCCCTCAAAACTTTCGCCTCCATCGCGAGTCGCTGCCGCTCGAAGTGAGAGATCCCGCGCGCCGCCAGACCCCGCCCACCCAGCGCTCCACCAATCCCCGCCCACCCAGCGCTCCACCAATCCCCGCCCACCCAGCGCTCCACCAATCCCCGCCCACCCAGCGCTCCACCAATCCCCGCCCACCCAGCGCTCCACCAATCCCCGCCCACCCAGCGCTCCACCAATCCCCGCCCACCCAGCGCTCCACCAATCCCCGCCCACCCAGCGCTCCACCAATCCCCGCCCACCCAGCGCTCCACCAATCCCCGCCCACCCAGCGCTCCACCAATCCCCGCGCGCCGTCAGACCCCGCCCACCCGGCGCTCCACCAATCAGCGCGTGGAGCCCCCCCCCCCCCACTGTCAGCTTTCAATCAATCACCGCAGAACGAAAGCCCCACCCCGCCGGTTGCGGCCAATCACCGTCGAGCGTGGAGCCCCGCCCTCCAGGACGTTGCCTGGTATGGAGGGTCTTAGCTATGAGGAGAGATTGGGTAAACTGGGCTTGTTCTCCCTGGAAAGACGGAGAATGAGGGGAGATCTAATAGAGGTGTACAAGATTATGAAGGGTATAGATAGGGTGAACAGTGGGAAGCTTTTTCCCAGGTCGAAGGTGACGATCACGAGGGGTCACGGGCTCAAGGTGAGAGGGGCGAAGTATAACTCAGATATCAGAGGGATGTTTTTTACACAGAGGGTGGTGGGGGCCTGGAATGTGCTGCCAAGTAGGGTGGTGGAGGCAGGCACGCTGACATCGTTTAAGACTTACCTGGATAGTCACATGAGCAGCCTGGGAATGGAGGGATACAAACGATTGGTCTAGTTGGACCAAGGAGCGGCACAGGCTTGGAGGGCCGAAGGGCCTGTTTCCTGTGCTGTACTGTTCTTTGTTCTTTGTTCCCCAGGCCCCACCCCCATTGCCCTGTCCAGATGTTGGCCCCTTGGCCAGAGTCACTGGCCAGCCTGGGCTGGGGATTGCTGATGATTCCCTCCCCACCCTCACTGACTGACCTGCTGGGTATTTCCAGCACCGTAAGAAGTTTAACGACACCAGGTTAAAGTCCAACAGGTTTTGTGCACCCACAGCCTTTGTGCTGTTTTGATATAGCTGGAGGCTTTTGTGGCAGATTTGGAGGAGAGCTGTGTTGTCCCAGGGTCAATGGGACAGGCAGTACGCAAACCTCATGCTGTGCCCCTCACCCCAGATTCCACACTCAGAGGGCAGCGCTCAGGACGCACATGCTGATTCCCTGAGTGTGAGGGCAGCACAGTGGTTAGCACTGCTGCCTCACAGCACCAGGGACCCTGGCTCGATTCCCGGCTTGGGTCGCTGTCTGTGTGGAGTTTGCACATTCACCCTGTGTCTGCGTGGGTTTCCTCCGGGTGCTCCGGTTTCCTCCCACACTCCAAAGATGGTTGGACTGGGCTGGGCACAGTGAGAAGTCTCACAACACCACGTTAAAGTCCAACAGGTTTATTTGGAAATAGGTTCCATCAAGTGAGATTCACCTGATGAAGGAGCAGCGCTCCGAAAGCTCATGATACCAAATAAACCTGTTGGACATCTTACTGTGCTCCAAAGATGTGCAGATTAAGTGGATTGGCCATGCTAGATTGCCCCTTATTGTCCAAAGATGTGTAGGTTAGGGAGATTAGTGGGGTAAATATGTTGGGTGAGGGGGTAAGCCTGGGTAAGAGTCGGTGCAGACTCGATGGGCTGAATGGCCTCCTTCTGCTCTGTAGGATTTCTATGATTCTATATGGCAGTGATTATCAGTACTAAAGGGTTTACTTGCAAAATGCATAAACAGTTTGATTGGATATCCAGGAAGTGGATATGTGCTCTCTGAGGGTTATCAACTAATGGAATGGTAGTCATAGTATGTGAGGGATAATTACAAAAGGAAGGAGAAACATGCATTTATATAACGCCTTTCATGAGCTCAAGATGCACATATAAATAGGAGCAAGAATAGGCCATTCAGCCCCTCGAGCCTACTCCTTCATGACTGATCTCACTGTGACCCCACCTCTGCATTTCTGTCTACCCGATAGCCTTTACTCCACTGTCGATCAAAACTCTCCACTGTTCCCTTGGGGAGAGATTTCCACAGACTAACTAACAGTCACTGTTGTAATGCAGGAAATTTGCAATGACGAATTGTGCACACCAAGCTCCCACAATCATGTGAGTTGACGAGATAATCTGTCCTTTTTATGTTCCAGTTTTTTGACATGTTAACACTCTCTCTGAGTATTTCCAGCATCTGCAGTATTTTGCTTTTATATGCAACTCCCCAGCTTTTGATTTGATTTATTATTGTCACATGCATCGGCATTCAGTGAAAAGTATTGTTTCTTGCGCTCTATACAGACAAAGCATACCGTTCATAGAGAAGGAAAGGAGAGAGTGCAGAATGTAGTGTTACAGTCATAGCTAGGGTGTAGAGAAAGATCAGTTTAGTGCAAGGTAGGTCCATTCAAAAGTCTGATGGCAGCAGGGAAGAAGCTGTTATTGAGTCGGTTGGTACGTGACCTCAGACTTTTGTATCTTTTTCCCGATGGAAGAAGGTGGAAGAGAGAATGTTCAGGGTGCGTGGGGTCCTTAATTATGCTGGCTGCTTTGCCGAGGCAGCGGGAAGTGTAGACAGAGTCAATGGATGGGAGGTTGGTTTGCGTGATGGACTGGGCTGCATTCACGACCTTCTGTAGTTTTTTGCAGTCTTGAGCAGAGCCGGAGCCAGACCAAGCTGTGATACAACCAGAAAGAATGCTTTCCATGGTGCATCTGTAAACGCTGGTGAGACTCAGCTCTGCTTTCAAGTAATGCCTCGGAAAGTTTTATATTTACCTGAGAGGGTTTAGGGGGCCAGCTCAACTTAAAGTTGACAGGCCTTCAAGAAGGAAGCAAATATCTGAGGGAGACAAACATTGGGGTGGAGTGGGCTGTGTAGGAATCATACAACAATGCTCAGGCTTCTTGTTTCAGTGTGGATTTTATTTGCTGTAGCAGCAGCCAGTCTCTGGAATTGTGCAATTCCTTCTGTAAACAATCATATGGCTTTTCCTTAAAGTACAATTGCGTCTCCCCTCATTCCAACTGGTGGAACATACACAAGCTAACTGGATTCAGGTGAATTGAACTGAAGCTGGTGACAACACAATGTTCAGCACCATTCACGACTCCTCAGATACTGAATTCAGCTTGAAGGGCCGAATGGCCTATTCCTGCTTCTAGTTTCTATGAATCAGTCCACGTCCAAATGCAACAAACCCTGGACAATATCCAGGCTTGGGCTGACAAGTGACACACAAGTGCCAGGCAATGACTGTCTCCAACAAGAGAGGATCTAACCATCACTGCTTGACAACTAAAAACTTGAAGCTCTCGACCGTTTCTACTTCGTCCCCATTGATGTAGACAGGGGCGTGTTCTCCACTACACTTCCTGAAGTCAATGACAATCTCCTTTGTTTTGTCTGGGGGCCTGGAATGCGCTGCCAAGTGAGGTGGTTGAAGCCACATTTAAGAACAAAGATCAAAGAAAATTACAGCACAGGAACAGGCCCTTCGGCCCCTCCAAGCCTGCACCGCCCATGCTGCCCGACTGAACTAAAACCCCCTACCCTTCCGGGGACCATATCCCTCTATTCCCACCCTATTCATGTACTTGTCAAGACGCCCCTTAAAAGCCACTATCGTATCCACTTCCACTACCTCCCCCGGCAACGAGTTCCAGGCATCCATTACTCTCTGTGTAAAAAAACTTGCCTCGTACATCACCCGTCCTTCTTGTACAGGACCCATCTGCCCCGGAAGAGACCCCAATGGTCCAGATATCTGAAACCCTCCCTCCTACACCAGACTTATCTTGATAGGCATATGAATAGGCGGGGAATAGAGGAATATAAGCGGTTGGTTTACATAGGTAAATGTGATTGGCGCAGGCTTGGAGGGCCGAAGGGCCTGTTCCTGTGCTGTACTGTTCTTCGTTGACATTGAGGGAGAGATTATTGTCGTTGCACCAGTTCACCAGATTCTCCATCTCTTTCCTGTATGAATTTCTAATTTCTTCTTGAAATCAGACAACAATTCCACTCCTAAGAGTGCTTCAGGTACAAAGTCAGAATCTCAAGTGTCAGTAGACCTGACTCTCCTCAATATATACACACAGCGGAGACTCCCTGATTGGGCAGGCGATCATGGCCTCAGTCAGGGAGCTCATACTCTAAGTGTCCAACTCAAGGGCCTGGTTGAGATCAGTACAGAGTTTAGTGTGCGGGTGGTGATCTGAATTGAATGACCACAGTCACAGTTTGAACTGTTCCCCATGGTCCACCTGCGGAACAACATTTTTTTCTGGCCCATCCTCCAGCAGTGAGGCTTTCTGTGGAAGGTGACAACCTGGGACTGGGTCAGGATGCAGGGTGCAGTTGTTATGTTCGTGCCATTGAGGGGTTGTCAGTCTGTAGGGAGCAGGTTGTGTTCCAGTCAAGAATGTGGGATTCCAGACGGGTGTATCGGTTTTTCAGTGGGTTTTTCAATGGGCATGCTTTGTTCGCTGTCAGTCTGTGCTGGAGGAGGATGTTACACCGGTCTGTGGACATCAGGAGGTTCACTTTGCGCGAGCACAGGGAGCTGTGTTGGTGCCAGAATGGGTATCCACCATGTTTGGGTGATGGTTCCTGACTCGGGTTGGGCATCGGTACCCTGCTGTTGGGGAGACCAGAGCAAGTAAAGCAACGTGCAGAGTGTTAACTCTGCTGCCAGTTTCTAAATGAGATTTACCCTCGTATCTCAGGGTGGAGACAGCAGCCCCCCCCCTCATCGTGGTCCTCCCGCTAAAACAAGTTTCCCAACCTGTGAATGAAACACTGTCATTGTAGACCCTCACACCAGAGCATCAACTGATGTGGCGGACAAAGAAACAATTAGATGACATATTTTGTACAAATTATTTTTTATCGATGCTCAAAACACCAGATCAACGCTGAACTGTTTGTTTGTTGCAGTGAATCACAAGACTCGCAGCTTGGACTCAAATATTACCCGCTATAAGGTGAGGCAATCAGTCTTCCTTCCATGGCTTGTCTTCTTCTCCGAGTCCCGGACTCAGGTCAGTCTGCGGGATAGGGAGGTGGGGTTAGCCTGGGTGGGATGCTACATCAGAGAGTCAGTGCAGACTCGATGGGCCAAATGGCTTCCTTCTGCACTATCAGGATTCTATACAAGGTCAGAAAGGTAAAACAATTTCCAATATCCATCTTATAGTCTAACGTTCAGAACTAACATGAGGACATAGAATCATAAAATCCCTACAGTACAGAAGGAGGCCATTCAGCCCATTGAGCCTGCACCAACAACAATCGCATCCAGTCTCTATCCCCATAACCCCACGTATTTACCACGCTGATCTCCCTGATACTAAGCGTCAATTTAGCATGGCCAATTCACCTAATCCGCACATCTTCAGACTGTGGGAGGAAGCCGGAGCACCCGGAGGAAACCCACGCAGACACGGGGAGAACGTGCAAACTCCACACTGACAGTGACCCAAGCTGGGAATCGAACCCTGGTCCCTGGCGCTGTGAGGCAGCAGTGCTAACCACTGTGCCACCGTGCCGCCACATGGTACATGGGAAATAACAGGACAACTGTGGTTGAACACATCACACTGTACAATAAATAGCAAATGCAAACAAATGCAACCCTCCCAGAGTCAGTAAACACCATGTCTCAGTCAATCTCATTGAAACTCTGTCTCTCTCACGCGGGATTGCAAACTTTTCACTTTTGAAGATCAGGCCTCTGAATTCCCTCTGAAGCCACTCCAACTTGGCCTGTCGCAACGAGGAGTTACATGGACTCGAAATGTTGCCTCTGTTTCTCTCTTCACAGACACTGACAGCCCTCCCGAGCTTACCCAGCATTTTCTCTTTTTATTTCTAATTTCCAGCGTCCGCAGTATTCTGCTTTCATTTGATGTAGATACGAGTGGGGGTTAAGCGGCCCAAGCGTCTGTGGGGAGTGAGGTGAAAGTGATCATTGTATTACTAGATTTAGATGAATAATGGAAAAGGGCAAGGAGCATTATAGAACAAAGAACAAAGAAAATTACAGCACAGGAACAGGCCCTTCGGCCCTCCAAGCCTGCACCGACCATGCTGCCCAACTGAACTAAAACCCCCTACTCTTCCAGGGACCACATCCCTCTATTCCCATCCTATTCATGTATTTGTCAAGACGTCCCTTAAAAGTCACTACCGTATCCCCTTCCACTACCTCCCCCGGCAGTGAGTTCCAGGCACCCACCACCGTCTGTGTAAAAAATCTGCCTCGTACATCTTTAAACCTTGCCCCTCGCACCTTAAACCTGTGCCCCCTAGTAATTGACTCTTTCACCCTGGGAAAAAGCTTCTGACTATTCACTCTGTCCATGCCTCTCATAATCTTGTAGACTTCTATCAGGTCGCCCCTCAACCTCCGTCGTTCCAGTGAGAACAAACCAAGTTTTTCCAACCTCTCCTCATAGCTGATGCCCTCCATACCAGGCAACATCCTGGTAAATCTTTTCTGTACCCTCTCCAAAGCCTCCACATCCTTCTGGTAGTGTGGCGACCAGAATTGAACACTATATTCCAAGTGCGGCCTAACTAAGGCTCTATAAAACTGCAACATGACTTGCCAATTTTTAAACTCAATTCCCCCGGCCGATGAAGGCAAGCATGCCGTATGCCTTCTTGACTACCTTCTCCACCTGCATTGCCACTTTCAGTGACCTGTGTACCTGTACACCCAGATCCCTCTGCCTATCAATACTCTTAAGGGTCCTGCCAGAGAAATGCAGAGAGGTTACGCTGGAACTGTATAAAGTTAGGCCACATCTGGAGGACTGTGTAAAATTCTAGTCACCAAATTACATGCAGGATGTGATTGCACTGGAGAAGATGCAGAGATTTACAAGAATGCAGACAGAAATGGAGAATTTTAGCAAAGGGAAGACATTGGATAGGCTGGGTTTGTTTGCTTTGGAGTGGTGGCTGGTGGGAGATGTACTTGAGATTTACAAAATACTGAGGGGCCGGGATAGAATGGAACAGGAGAACTATTTTCAGTTTCTTTTATTCATTCGTGGGCGTTGCTGGCTGGCCGGCATTTATTGCCCATCCCTAGTTACCTGAGGGGTAGTTGAGAGTCAACCACATTGCTGTGGCTCTGGAGTCACATGTAGGCCAGACCGGGTAAGGACGGCAGATTTCCTTCCCTAAAGCACATTAGTGACCCGGATGGCTTTTTCCAACAATCGACAATGGTTTCATGGTCATCAGCAGATTCTTAATTCCAGATTTAAAAAAAAATTGAATTAAAATTCCACCATCTGCCGTGGTGGGATTTGAACCCAGGTCCCCAGAACGTTAGTTGAAATTCTGAATTAATAATCTAGCGATAATACCACTTGGCCATCACTTAGGTCATCAATACTTTTAGCAGAGGTCAATAATCGGGGACGTAGATTGAATGTGACTGGTAGAAGGTCGAGAGGTAAATTAAGGAGAATCTTTTTTACCTCAAAAATAAAGCCAGTGGTGAGAATCTGGAACTCAAAGACAGAGGCAAGAACCATCATCACTTGAAGAAATGCTTGGATCCGCACTTGAAGAGTCATAATCTACAGGCTAATGATTAAGACCGGTAAATGGATTAGATTGCTTTGCTGTAATTTGGCTGGCACACATTTGATGGGTTGAATGGCCTCCTTTGGGCTGTAACTCTCGATGATTGTATCAATAATTGTACATCTCTATGGTTGTCTAAGGTTTCAGAGTGGTATACATTGGACCTTGCTCGTTGAGTTCTTTGTGATGATATTGCCTCATCCTTCACCCAGCAGAATGGAATGGAAATAAAGCCTGTTTATTTAAAACAGTCAGTTCAGGCAAGTCTGCGACTCAGCAGACATGATAAGGGGCAGTATCCTCTTGTGAATACTGATACACAGGTTAACACACTATCTGTATTGGGTAACCAATAAAACCTCAGGAATCTCCAACTAAAATGTCATCAACCAGTTAAACAAATCTGTAACCTTTCAATAGTCACAGTTGTTGGCCTGGGGAAGGCAGAAGAACATCGATTCCACAAGGCCAGAAACTGCACAACTCTACCTGCAGAGAGTTACACTTTGAGATCATTGGCACCAGCCAGGCTACAGAAAGAATTTTATTTCACTCAAATTCCACATGCCCCCAGGCAATCAGAACATTGCACAATACTCACATTGTTAACATATACGTTACATATTAAGTTGAGTAAAGTTAATTAATTGCAACGTTTCTACATTTGAGACTCCTGTTTGTGAACCAAGCTGGATTGTGTAAATATTCCCTCAGGCCTTTCCTCCTCCCTAACCAAAGCAGAGAGGCACAGAGTAAAGATGGCAGCAGACAAAGGAGGGAGACCGTGAGGAGAATTTGTCCTTTACGCAGCGAGTTATGCTGAGCTGCAGTGAGCTGTGTGGAAGAACGGAGGAAGCAGATTCAGCAGCAACTTTCCAAAGGCAATTGGACAAACTCATGGATTAGGAGCAGGAGGAGGCCACTCGGCCCCTCGAGGCTGCTTCGCTAACCAATAAGATCATGGCTGATCTGACTGTGGCCTCAACTCCTCATTCCCACCTACCCTCCAATAACCCTTTTACCCTCCCTTGTTAATCAAGGGGGGCAACGCAATGGCTCAGTGGTTAGCACTGCTGCCTCACAGCGCCAGGGACCCAGGTTCAATTCCCGGCTTGGATCACTGTCTGTGCGGAGTCTGCACGTTCTCCCTGTGTCTGCGTGGGTTTTCTCCCACAGTCCGAAAAACATGTTGGTTAGGTGCATTGGCCATGCTAAATTCTCCCTCAGTGTACCCCAACAGGCTCCAGAGTGTGGCGACTAGGGGATTTTCAGAGTAATTTCATTGCTGTGTTAATGTAACTTGTGACACTAATAAATAAACTTAAAACTTAATCAAGAATCTATCTAGCATAAAAATATTAATTGACCTTGCCTCCACAGCACTCTGGGGAAGAGAATTCCAAAGCTCAACACACAGAAAACCATTCGCAGAGCCATAGAATCCCTACAGTGCAGAAGGAGGCCATTCGGCCCATCGAGCCTGCGCCGACAACAATCCCACCCAGGCCCTATCCCCATGGGCGGCACGGTAGCACAGTGGTTAGCACTGCTGCTTCACAGCTCCAGGGTCCCGGGTTCGATTCCCGGCTCGGGTCACTGTCTGTGTGGAGTTTGCACATTCTCCTCGTGTCTGCGTGGGTTTCCTCCGGGTGCTCCGGTTTCCTCCCACAGTCCAAAGATGTGCGGGTTAGGTTGATTGGCCAGGTTAAAAAAATTGCCCCTTAGAGTCCTGGGATGCGTAGGTTAGAGGGATTAGCGGGTAAAATATGTGGGGGTAGGGCCTGGGTGGGATTGTGGTCGGTGCAGACTCGATGGGCCGAATGGCCTCCTTCTGCACTGTAGGGTTTCTATGATATCTTCTATGATAACCCCACATATTTACCCGGCTAATCCCCTGACACTAAGGAGCAATTTAGCATGGCCAATCCACCCAACCTGCACATCTTTGGACTGTGGGAGGAAACCGGAGCACCCAGAGGAAACCCATGCAGACATGGGGAGAACATGCAGACTCCCAAGGCATTTTATTCATACGTTAGGAACAAAAGGGTTGTTAGGGAAAAAATCGGACCTCTCAGGGACAAAAGTGGGGACTTATGCTTGGAGCCCAAAGAAGTAGGGGAGATCCTAAATGAATACTTTGCGTCGGTATTCACAAAGGAGAGGGATGTGTTGACTGGGAGTGTCTCGGAGGGGAGTGTTGAACCGTTGGAGAAAATCTCCATTACAAGGGAGGAAGTGTTAGGTTTGTTAGAGAATATAAAGACTGACAAATCCCCAGGGCCTGATGGAATCTATCCAAGGCTGCTCAGGGAGACGAGAGGTGAAATCGTTGGGCCTCTGACGCAAATCTTTGTCTCGTCACTGGACGCAGGTGAGGTCCCAGAGGATTGGAGGATAGCCAATGTGGTCCCGTTATTTAAGAAGGGTAGGAAGGATAACCCGGGTAATTATAGGCCGGTGAGCTTGACGTCCGTGGTGGGGAAGTTGTTGGAGAAGATCCTTAGAGATAGGATGTATGCGCATTTAGAAAGGAATAAACTCATTAACGATAGTCAGCATGGTTTTGTGAGAGGGAGGTCATGCCTCACTAACCTGGTGGTGTTTTTTGAAGAAGTGACCAAAATGGTTGACGAAGGAAGGGCCGTGGATGTTGTCTATAAAGACTTTAGTAAAGCGTTTGACAAAGTCCCTCATGGTAGGCTAGTGAAAAAGGTTGGATTTCATGGGATAAAGGGGGAGGTGGCTAGATGGGTGGAGAACTGGCTTGGTCATAGAAGACAGAGGGTGGTAGTGGAAGGGTCTTTTTCCGGCTGGAGGCCTGTGACTAGTGGTGTACCGCAGGGCTCTGTATTGGGACCTCTGCTGTTTGTGATTTATATAAATGATCTGGAAGAAGGAGTAACTGGGGTGATCAGCAAGTTTGCGGACGACACAAAACTGGCAGGACTTGCAGATAGTGAGGAACATTGTCAGAGGCTACAGAAGGAAATAGATAGGCTGGAAATTTGGGCAAGGAAATGGCAGATGGAGTTCAATCCTGATAAATGCGAAGTGATGCATTTTGGTGGGAATAATGTAGGGAGGAGCTACACGATAAATGGAAGAACCATAAAGGGTGTAGAGACGCAGAGGGACCTGGGTGTGCAAGTCCACAGATCTTTGAAGGTGACGTCACAGGTGGAGAAGGTGGTGAAGAAGGCATATGGCATGCTTGCCTTTATAGGACGGGGCATAGAGTATAAAAGTTGGGGTCTGATGTTGCAGATGTATAGAACGTTGGTTCGGCCGCATTTGGAATACTGCGTCCAGTTCTGGTCGCCACACTACCAGAAGGACGTGGAGGCTTTGGAGAGAGTACAGAGGAGGTTTACCAGGATGTTGCCTGGTATGGAGGGGCTTAGTTATGAGGAGAGATTGGGGAAACTGGGGTTGTTCTCCTTGGAAAGACGGAGGATGAGGGGAGACTTAATAGAGGTGTATAAAATTATGAAAGGCATAGATAGGGTGAACGGTGGGAAGCTTTTCCCCGGGTCGGTGGGTGACGTTCACGAGGGGTCATAGGTTCAAGGTGAAGTGGGGGAGGTTTAACTCAGATATCAGAAGGACATATTTTACACAGAGGGTCGTGGGGGCCTGGAATGGGTTGCCGGGCAAGGTGGTGGAGGCGGACACACTGGGAACATTTAAGACTTATCTAGACAGCTATATGAACGGAGTGGGAATGGAGGGATACAAAAGAGTGGTCTAGTTTGGACCAGGGAGCGGCGCGGGCTAATTGTTCTTTGTTTCTCGTTTCAAGGCTTCATTCTATGATCATCTTGCTGGTGCCAGTACAGAGCAAGACTGCGGATAGTTGGGAACCTGTCTCGGGGGCAGGGAATTCATATGGTGTTCGTGGAAGTGGAAATGAATAGGGTTGGGAAGCATTTTCCGATCAGGGCCAGTGTGATCTCCTGGACTCGTTTCGATCGCCTCAGGGGGTCGGAGAGGAATTTCCCAGATTTCTTTTCCCCATATTGGCCCTGGGGTTTTCACTCTGGGTTTTCGCCTCTCCCTGGAGATCACATGGTCTGGAATGGGGGGGTGGGGGTGAGCTAATAGGTTGTGATGAACAAAGCATCGTAGCTGTGAGGGACAGCTCGGTGGATAGGATATTAGTATGTAGATAGGCTGGAAAATTGGGCGGGGATCCAGGATTCAATCCTGGACCGGGGAGCGGCGCGGGCTTGGAGGGCCGGAGGGCCTGTTCCTGTGCTGTATTGTTCTTTGTTCTTTGTTGTTTTGTTTGTCCACACAGACAGTGACCCAAACCGGGAATCAAACCCAGGTCCCTGGGTTGAACCCAGGTTCCTCGCATGATGAAAAAGCAAATATTGGGACTAATTGGATTGTTGTGCTGATGACAGCAGCCCAGGAGGTCTGAGCCGAATGGGCTTCTACTAGAAAGAAGGCCTGCATTTCACTAGCGCCTTTCACAACCTCAGGACATTCCCAAAACTCTTCAAAACCACTGGAATACTTTTAAGGTGCAGTCAGTGTGATCCGACTATATCACCAGCTGTCAATGTTTTGTTTGAAAACACCCCGGGAAATGTATTAAAGGCTCTATATAAATGCAAGTTGTTATCATGCAAAGTAAATAAAGTCACCATAGTCCCAGATGACCATAGGTTGACTATTGCTGATTTAATTTCAAGCAAGGGGCAAGGATGAGAAGGCGGGGCCTTCATGAATAGCCTCAGCTAGTACGGGAATTGAACCCACGCTGTCAGCATTGCTTTGCATCACTAACCAGCCGTCCAGCCAACTGAGCTAAACCAACCCATCATGTAGGATTGTGCCAATAGTTTTGAGCTGTGGGGTTGAGGTTCAAATTTCAAATGGGATGAGAACGAATCAGAGAGGAATATGCAAACCGAGAGAAAATCAGACAGAAAATGTCTTTCTCGATTCTAAGATTTTTTAAATAGAAGGGTTGAAATTTCAAGGTCTTTTGAAGGGAAACAGATGGGAAAGGAGGGAAGTGGCTCAAGGGGAAGTAGGTTTCGAGGCTCATATCACTTTTTCCCCTTTGGGAATAGTCTTATTTGTTAATCAGATGCGAGTGCCCCTAGCCCACCCCCAATTGCCCCTTGAGAAGGTAGTGATGAGTTGCCTTCTTGAACCGCTGCAGTCCATGTGGTGTATGTAGGTACACCCACAGCACTAGTAGGGAGGGAGATCCAGGATTTTGACCCAGCAACAGTGAAGGAACGGCAATATATTTCCAAGTCAGGATGGTGAATGGTTTGGAGGGGAACTTGCAGGTGGTGGTGTTCCAGGTATCTTCTATCATAGCTGTCAGCTCCAATAGGCTTGTAAAAATGCATGTTGCCACAGTAACCCAGACCCTCTGAGTGACCTGTAGTGCACACACACACACACACACACACACACACTGACGATACTGTGCCTTTCAGAAATGTATTTGTGTCATGTATTTTGTGCAGGATTTTTTTTAGCAGGCAGATCTAGGTATTGGTGCCACTTTGTCTGTACACTGCAGTCCCTGTTGTTACTGCTGCGGCATAATTGATCTTAATTGCGAAAGTGTTTGTTTTAGTCTGGACTAATGCAGGGTTGTTGTTTTAGTGTTTTCCCCTGGGGTTTTTCAGAGTGGGGCTTGATTAGGTTGTGACAGCAGAAGTCATGTGACTGGGCAGGGCGCAACTCACAGAGAAAGATCAAGTCAATTGCTGCTTTGGAATTTGTGAAGAGCAGAGATAGCTCTGTGTCTCTCTGAATTCTGGAGACTGGGATCTGCCAGAAACTAGGTCTCTTTTTGTGAAGTTCTGCTGCTTGAAGGTAGATATTTTTCTGGAAACTGTTGTATCGGAATCAGAAGGCAGGTGTCTGTTTGGATCTCTGTTCAGAAGGGTTAAAAGGCTGGAACTCTAGCATCCATGTGAGCATATCTGTTTTTGGTGCTAATTGGTATTGAAGTAGGATTTATGTCTATGGGGATATTGTTTAAATTGGAACCATGGAGATAGCCAGCTGTTAAGAATTATACTTTGTCATGTTTAAGTATTTTGATTGGTAAAAATTATGCTAATTATTACCTTGATTTGATTTATTATTGTCACATGTATTAACATACAGTGAAAAGTATTGTTTTTTGCGCGCTATACAGACAAAGCATACCGTTCATAGAGAAGGAAAGGAGAGAGTGCAGAATGTAGTGTTACAGTCACAGCTAGGGTGCAGAGAAAGATCAACTTAATGCAAGGTAAGTCCATTCAAAAGTCTGACAGCAGCAGGGAAGAAGCTGTTCTTGAGTCGGTTGGTACGTGACCTCAGACTTTTGTATCTTTTTCCCGAAGGAAGAAGGTGGAAGAGAGAATGTCCGGGGTGTGTGGGGTCCTTAATTATGCTGGCTGCTTTGCCGAGGCAGCGAGAAGTGTAGACAGAGCCAATGGATGGGAGGCTGGTTTGCGTGATGGATTGGGTTATATTCATGACTTTTTGTAGTTCTTGTGGTCTTGGGCAGAGCAGGAGCCATACCAAGCTGTGATACAACCAGAAAGAATGCTTTCTGTGGTGCATCTGTAAAAGTTGGTGAGAGTCGTAGCTGACATGCCAAATTTCCTTAGTCCTCTTAGAAAGTAGAGGCGTTGGTGGGCTTTCTTAACTATAGTGTCGGCATGGGGGGACCAGGACAGGTTGTTGGTGATCTGGACACCTAAAAACGTGAAGCTCTCGACCCTTTCTACTTCGTCCCCATTGATGTAGACAGGGACATGTTCTCCTTTACCTTTCCTGAAGTTGATGACAATCTCCTTCATTTTGTTGACATTGAGGGAGAGATTATTGTTGCCGCACCAGTTCACCAGATTCTCTATCTCATTCCTGTACTCTGTCTCGTCATTGTTTAAGATCCAACCGACTACGGTGGTGTCATCAGCAAACTTGAAAATTGAATTGGAGGGGAATTTGGCCGCACAGCCATAGGTGCATAAGGAGTATAGTCGGGGGCTGAGAACACAGCCTTGTGGGGCACCGGTGTTGAGGATGATCGTGGAGGAGGTGTTGTTGCCTATCCTTACTGATTGTGGTCTGTGAGTTAGGAAGTTCAGGATCCAGTCGCAGAGGGAGGTGCCGAGGCCCAGGCCACGGAGTTTGGAGATGAGTTTCTTTGGAATAATGGTGCTGAAGGCTGAGCTGTAGTCAATAAATAGGTGTCTGTATTGGGTGTCCTTGTTATCTAGGTGTTCCAGGGTTGAGTGCAAGGCCAGGGAGATGGCGTCTGCTGTGGACCTGTTGCGGCAGTAGGCAAACTATAGTGGATCCAGTTAGTCCGGGAGGCTGGAATTGATTCGTGCCATGACTAGCCTTTCGAAGCACTTCATAATGATGGATGTCAGAGCCACCAGACGTTAGTCATTAAGGCACGCTGCTTGGCTTTTCTTCGGTACCGGGATGATGGTCATCTTCTTGAAGCAGATAGGGACCTCAGATTGTTGTAAAGAGAGGTTGAAGATGTCTGTGAATGCCCCCGTCTGCTGATCCGCACAGGATCTGAGTGCACGTCCGGGTACCCGATCCGGGCCAGTCGCTTTCCGTGGGTTGACCTTCGAGAAAGCTGCTCTGACATCTGCAACTGTGATCCCAGATACAGGTTCCTCCAGGGCTTCCAGGGTGGAGGGGGTGCTCTCGCTGACCTCTTGCTCAAAATGGGTGTAGAATGCATTGAGGGAGGGGTGCGTTGGAGCCGGCGATTTTACATGCCTTCATCTTGTAGCCTGTTATGTCTTGCAGACCTTGCCATAGTCGGCGGGGGTTGGTGTGGCTAGCCTGGGACTCTAGCGTGGTCCGGTTCTGTCTTTTGGCATCTTTGATGGATCTCCTTAGATCATATCTGGCTTTCTTGTATAGGGCAGTGTCGCCTGACTTGAACGCCTCAGACCTGGACTTCAGCAGGCAGTGGATATCCCTGGTCATCCATGGTTTCCGGTTGGGGAACTCACGGATTTGCTTCTTTGACACACAGTCTTCTACACACTTACTAATGAAGTCAGTTACTGTAGTGGCGTACTCGTTCAGGCTGGTCGCAGAGTTTTTAAATACTGACCAGTCCACTGACTCCAAGCAGCCCCGTAGGAGATCATCCGATTCCTCAGACCAACATTGCACGACTCTCTTTGATGGATTCTCCCGCTTCAGTTTTTGCTTGTAAGCCGGGAGCAGGAGCACAGCCTTGTGGTCTGATTTGCCAAAGTGTGGGTGGGCGATAGAGCGGTAGGCATGTTTGATATTTGTGTAGCAGTGGTCTAGGATGTTTGAGCCTCTGGTGGAACAGGAGATGTGTTGGTGGTAACTTGGTAGGACGCTCTTGAACTTGGCCTGATTGAAGTCCCCGGCCACGATGAAGAAGGCCTCGGGATATTTCGTCTCAAGGCTATTCGTAGTGGTGTATAGTTCGTTCAGCGCGATCTTCACGTCTGCATGGAGTGGGATGTAAACTGCCATCAGGATAACAGTGGTGAACTCCCGCGGAAGGTAGTAGGGGCGGCATTTTAGCGTCAGGTATTCTACGTCTGGGGAGCAGAAAGTTATGATGTGGAGATGCCGGTGTTGGACTGGGGTAAACACAGTAAGAAGTCTAACAACACCAGGTTAAAGTCCAACAGGTTTATTTGGTAGCAAATACCATAAGCTTTCGGAGCGCTGCTCCTTCGTCAGATGGAGTGAATATCTGCTCTCCAACAGTGTTGCCAGTGTTGCTATGTTTAGGCGAGGTGTTGATTAGGAAGCAGACCCCACCTCCCTAGCCTTGCCTCAGGCTTCTGTATGGTCCATTCAATGGATTGAGAAGCCCTCTGGTTGTAGAGCATAATGCTATTCTAACTGTGTTCTTAAATAAAGTTTGTTTTAATAAAAGTTTCCTAGTGGGTCAATTGAGTCACACCTGGAGCTAAACACCCTATGCTCGCACTCATGCCAAAATCATAAAAAGTTCGGGTCGAGGCTCACCTCACAATCTACCTTGGAATTTCTGATCTGGTTCCTAACACACACACACACCTCGGAGCAGACTCGACGGGCCAAATGGCCTAATTTTGCTCCTATATCTTATGAACGCCCCTCAGTAACCTGGTCACACTGACAGCCTCCTACCAGGCGAGGGGGTATCATCACAATTTTACATCACGATAGAAGAGGAATTGATAATTACAGTAAGGAAAGAATGTGTAACTTTATAACAGGACGGAATCACATTCGCACAGCTCGCTTCAATCTTGCTGCAATTTTCACTGAAGTGAGAGACTCCTGCGGCGACCTGACTAATTTTCATTAAACATTCCTGAAGCATGATTAACCACATTGGACTTTTAGTGATTTGATTTGATTTATTATTGTCACATGTATGAGCATACAGTGAAAAGTATTGTTTCTTGCACACCATACAGACAAAGCATACCGTTCATAGAGAAGGAAAGGAGAGGGTGCAGAATGTGGTGCTGCAGTCATAGCTAGGGTGTAGAGAAAGATCAACTTTGTGAGAAGTAGGTCCATTCAAAACCCTGACAGCAGCGAGTGCAGTGAGTGGGCACAGGTTGGGTTGCAGCAATGATAGCATCAGGGTTATCATAACTGCTTCCCAAGTGACTGACCCAGACTCGCTTTCCAGTCATCGCGATTTGTGACCTCCAAACCAGTCCGAGTGTGGAACTGAACTTCAAATGGCGTAGGGAGACTTTCAGGGGCTGAGTGTTGGTCAGAAACTCAGTCATTGCCTCCACGCTGAAGCTTGTCACAAAAATACAGCAGGGGCTCATTGACCTATTCTGTGTCAGAAGGTTGCACCAGGTTGCTGCGGAGATTCTGAGTGTCCCTCTTAGGGAGGATAGTCAGGCACGGTGTGTATCTTCAACGCTACCGCTATGTTGAGCCCCTCGGTAGTGTTCCCTGGAGACATGTTTCTTCTGCTTGGTGCATGGCCTGAATATTGAGCTGAAGGGTCTTCATAACACCTTACCAGCATTGTCCATCTTTTACCAGGAGCTGATCAAAGTCCAGCGTGCTGGAGCCTTGTACCGCTGCCCTCCCCCATCAGGGAGACTCTGCTCAGGAATCCGTATCTCTACCGCTGTAACTTCAGGTGGCTGGCAGAGAGGGGGTAATAAACCTGTTGGACTTTAACCTGGTGTTGTTAAACTTCTTACTGTGTTTATCCCAGTCCAACGCCGGCATCTCCACATCAGAGAGGAGGACTGCAGCTAGTGGGGTGGCCAGAATCAGGGACTGGCACACTGGGTGTCAGTGGGCACCCAGCTCACAACTGATGCCATCCAACACCTTATAATGGTGGTGCCCGACCCCGGGGGTGCTTGAGGACTGGGGGGTACTCAGGTGTGGTGGGTTCCTGTCTGAGTGCACCTGCCCCATCCGCCCCAGCCCAGAACCCTTCCTCGAGTGTCAGTGCCCTGCAATCTGAGTCACCTCATGGAAAAGCCCTCCCTACCCCTGAGCCCGTCGCGGAGTGCTTTCCTGTACTGGCTGCTGCAAACCCTCCACCTCCGCACCCATCGCCCAGAAACATCCAGATCTGCCTCGCTGCCGTCTGGTGGGGGTCCCTCGATGCGAGAGTCCTTCCCCCTCACCATCAGGGATTGGGTGGGGAGCATACAGCAGTCCAAGCTGACCATTAATAGATCCAGGCAGTGGGTGGTTGAGGGTGTTGTCCATCCTGACTGTCTGTCTCTCTTCTGTGGATGTGTTTCCTGCTGGGTGTCTCTGGAATGGGAGCTCCCAGGTCTGTGATCTCCATTGGGGTCTTCCATACCCTGTGGGCACTGCGGGGGACTGGGGCGTTCCATCAATCCCCCTCCAATCACATTTTGTGTGGATGTTTTAAGTTTCCATTGAGATTCTGTTCACTGTGACGCAGTATCCCTTTAAGGGGCTGCCTCTCCCTCCCTGTTGATTGAGTTGATTTGGTTACCACTGCAGAGGGGTAGATAGAGGCCGGGATCGAGCCATTGTCAGGATAATTGCTGAGCTCTCCGGTGACAGTGTGTTTGTGCAGTTTCTGTAGTGACAGAACCAGACACCTCCCCCTTCTCTGTGTCTGCAACACCCTCAGGAACACTCTGCACGGAGACTATGTGACTGGCATTGCAAACAGCCACTTAACTCCCCCGCACACAGCGGCTTTTACCAATGGAGCCGCTCAGGGGAGGGGCAGGAAGGGGGTCAGGGTGGGACTGTGTGTCTGGGAGGTAGCGGGTACTTGCTAGGATTGGAGTTCAGTTTCCAGGTGTTGGGCTCCGGCTAAATGCAACTTTCATTCGAATTTATATTTCCCTTCTGTAAAAGTGAAACTCGTGATGGCCAACACATATAGACCAGTGGATTATTCATCCGGTGTGAAACTTATGGATGTAAGTGCTGGCAGGAAGTTTATGTGGAAATTAATAAACCTTCTCTGTAACCAACACCTTCAAGTGGGGGGGAAGCTCTGGCTTGCAGTGTGGGTGTGCTGCATGGGAAGATCCCAGAGGTGTTGCTGCCCATTGCCATACACACCAGCTGTCAGTGGTTGAGTTTATCTTTCTTCCATTCACAGCTTGAGGAACAACTGAAGATCTTTCAGGAGGAGCTGCTGAAGAAAGATGAGGTGATCAGAACACTGACCCGGCTGAGGTGAGAGTCCAGGAACTCCCAAAGAAACAACCCCTGTCCACAAATACACTCCCAGACCCCACCCCGCCTCCCTCCCCTCCCCCCTTCGCCCCCACCCCTCCCCCCCATTCTCTGTTCAGTCTTCCAGGCGGAGGCTGTGGTTTCTGGGAGGATTGTTCAATGCGCAGCTGGTGTCGCTGGGATTCAGAGGCGAGGTGGTCCCAGATCCCACACTCAACTCTGTGCTGAGCTGGTGACTCTCAGTCAGGGCACGGTTAGTGTCACAGCTCAGCCAGGCCACACTCCTCGATGCTGGAATAGTTCGGAGAAGTCAGGAGGTGAGTTACTCGCCGCAGGATTCCCAGCCTCTGGTCTGCTCTTGTAACCACAGTATTTATAAGGCTGGGTCCAGTTCAGTTACTGGTCAATGATAACCCCCAATGGCATTCAGTGAGGATAATGATAATGAATCTCAGGGGGAGATGGTTGGATTCTCTCTTGTTGGAGATGCTTATTCCCTGGCACTTGTGTGGCGCGAATGCTACTCGCCACTTGTCAGCCCAAGTCTGAATGTTGTCCAGGTCTTGCTGCACATGGACACATCTGAGGAGTTGTGAATGGCGCTGAACATTGTGCGATCATTGAAAACGTCCCCACTCGTGATCCTGGAAGGAAGGTTATCGATGAAATGAAAACAGAAAATGCCAGAAATACTCGGCAGATGTGGACCTTGGAGAGTGAAGCAGAGTTAATGTTTCAGATCTATGACCTTTTACCAGATGTTCTGATTAATGTCTTGGCAGGAGTAGGAGAAATCCTGGGAGATGTCTTGTTGATATAGTCTCTATCATGGAGCCACAATCCTGGGATTATCCTTCAGTGTTCTCTAGGTGTGAACGTTAATGATTTATCTGTTTCCCTTCACAGGGGGATTGAGGATTCCACCTCAGGAATTACAGGGAACCCGGGTTCATCAAAGGTACGTGTCCTCCCAGCGACATCACTATCCACCCATAATGAGCTGTAGTCACACGATCTTATAGGTGTCTCTCCCTCTCTACTAGAGATAGAAACATATCAACAAGGAGCAGGAGGAGGCCATTCAGCCCCTTGAGTCTGCTCCCCCATTTAATAAGATCGTGGCTGATCTAATAGGAACCGCCAATTTGTATCCTACCCACCCCCAGATAACCTTTCACCCCCTGGTTCACCAAGAATCTATCCACCTCCGCCTTAAAAATATTCATAGACTCTGCTGCCACCGTCTTTTCAGAAAGAGTTCCAAAGTTACAACCCAGAGATTTTCTTTTGTCTCATCTCTATTTTTAATGGACAACCTCTTATTTTTAAACACTGACCCTTTGTTCTAGATTCTCCCACAAGAGGAAACATCCTCTCCACATCCACCCTGTCAATACCCGTCAGCATCTTATATGTTTCAATCAAGTCAGCTATGCTTCTAAACTCCAGCGGATACAAGCCCAGCCTGTCCAACCTTTCCCCATAAAACAACCTGCTCATTCCAGGTATTAATCTAGTAAACAATCTCTGAACTGCTTCCACTGCATTGACATCCTTCCTTAAATAAGGTGACCAAAACTGTACACACTACTCCAGATGTGGTCTCATGAATCTCCTGTACAATTGAAGCATAACCTCTCTACTTCTGTATTCAATTCCCCTCACAATAAATGATAACATTCTATTAGTTTTCCTAATTACTTGCTGTACCTGCATATCAGCACTAGGACACCCAGATCCCTCTGCATCTCACAGCTCTGCAATCTCTCCCCATTTAGATAAGCTTCTATTTTATTCTTCCTGCCCAAAATGGACAATTTCACATTTTCCTACATTATATTCTATTTGCCAAATCTTTGACCACCCCGCAATATCATTATGTAGCCTCCTCATGTCCACTTCACAACTTACTTTCCTATTTATCTTTGTGTTGTCAGCAAATTTAGTAACTATCCCTTCAACCATACCATTATACAAATTGTAAACAGTTGAGACCTCAGTACTGATCCCTGTGATACACCACTAGTCTCATCCTGCCAACCAAAAAAACCCATTTGCGTCTACTCTTTGCTTCCTGTTAGCCAGCCGATCTTCAATCCGTGCCAATATGTTACCCTCTACACCATGAGCTTTTATTTTCTGCAATAACCTTTGATGTGGCAACTTATCAAATGTCTTCTGGAAATCTAAGTACAGTACATTCACTGGTTCCCCTTTATCCACAGCACAGGTGACTCCCTCAAAGAACTCCCAACAAACTGGTTAAACATGATTTTCCTTTCGCAAAACCATGTTGACTTTGCCTGATTGCCTTGAACTATCCAAGTGCCCTGCTGTAATATCTTTAATAATGGCTTCTAACATTCTCCCTTTGACAGATATTAGGCTAACTGCTCTGTAGTTATAGAAAGGATATTATTAAACTAGAAAGAGTGCAGAAAAGATTTACTAGGATGCTACTGGGACTTGATGGTTTGAGTTATAAGGAGAGGCTG
The DNA here is from genome assembly GCF_964213995.1 of Mustelus asterias. Taxonomy (NCBI): domain Eukaryota; kingdom Metazoa; phylum Chordata; class Chondrichthyes; order Carcharhiniformes; family Triakidae; genus Mustelus; species Mustelus asterias. The sequence goes on from NC_135818.1 coordinate 88,271,333, forward strand.
GATAGACTGGGACTTTTTTCTCTGGAGCGTAGGAGGCTGAGGGGTGATCTTATAGAGGTCTATAAAATAATGAGGGGCACAGATCAGCTAGATAGTCAATATCTCTCCCCAAAGGTAGGAGAGTCTAAAACCAGAGGGCATAGGTTGGGTGAGAGTGGGAAGATATGAAAGTGTCCAGAGGGGCAATTCTTTCAGGGTGGTGAGTGTCTGGAACAAGCTACCAGAGGTAGTAGTAGAGGTGGGTATAATTTTGTCTTTTAAAAAGCATTTAGACAGTTACATGAGTACGATGGGTATAGAGGGAAATGGGCCAAATGTGGACAATTGGGATTAGCTTAGGGGTTTAAAAAAAAAGGGCGGCATGGACAAGTTGGGCTGAAGGACCTGTTTCCATGCTGTAAACCTCTGAGACTCTAGTTTCCTGCTTTCTGTCTCTCCCTTTTTGAATAAAGTTACATTTGTTATCTTCCAATCTAATGGAACCTTTCCCTAATCACAGGGATTTTGGAAAATTAAAACCAATCCATCGATTATCTCACTATTCACTGCTTTCAGGACCTGAGGATGAAGTCTACCCGGACCCAGGGATTTGTCAGCTGCAGCCCCGACAACTTGCTCAATGCCCCTACGCTGCTGATTATAATTTAGTCAGTTTCTCTCTCCCTCCCATTTCCTCAATTATAGCTGCTTCTGCAATGTTAACTTTTGATTTGATTTATTATTGTCACGTGTATTAGTATACAAGGAAGAGTATTGTTTCTTGCACGCTACACAGACAAAGCATACCGTTCATAGAGAAGGAAACAAGAGAGTGAAGAATGTAGTCATAGCTAGGGTGTCGAGAAAGATCAACTTAATGCAAGGTAGGTCCATTCAAAAGTCTAACAGCAGCAGGGAAGAAGCTGTTCTCGAGTCGGTTGGTACGTGACCTCCGGGTTTTGTATCTTCTTCCCGACAGAAGAAGGTGGAAGAGAGAATGTCCGGGGTGAGTGGGGTCCTTAATTATGCTGGCTGCTTTTCTGAGGCAGCAGGAAGTGTAGACAGTTTCAATGGATGGGAGGCTGGTTTGCGTGATGGACTGAGCTTCATTCACAACCTTTAGTAGTTTCTTGCAGTCTTGGGCAGAGCAGGAGCCATACCGAGCTGTGATACAACCAGAAAGAATGCTTTCTATGGCGCATCTGTAAAAGTTGGTGAGAGTCGTAGCTGACATGCCAAATTCCCTTAGTCTTTTCTATCCTCTATAGTGAAGACCAATGCAAAATAGCAGTCTAATTCATCTTGTTTCCTTATTTTCCATTCTCAATTCTCCAGACTCACTTTCAATAGGACTAATACTCACTTTGATAACTAATATCTTATTAAAATATTCACCATTTGAAGTTCCACATCAAGCACCCACTATGGAGCAAGGCAAGGATGCAATCTCCAGGAATGACCTCAGAAAGTACTTGGATGAGTGGCTGGCATCATTCTGTATATCATAGGCCAATCTGGCCAACTCAGCCATCGTGTCACAGCAACAAAGCATACTCCCAGCCAGAAACTCCTCCCCAAGGCCAGAGACTCCTCCCCCTGTGATGCCCCTCCCCCATATCGGCTTTGCTCTGAGATTAGGCTTCATAGGATCAGAGAATCCTACAGTGCTGAAGGAGACCATTCGGCCCATTGAGTCTGCACCGACCACAGCCCCACCCAGGTTCTATCCCCATAACCCCATGCATTTACCCTAGCTAGTCCTCCTGATACTAAAGGGCAATTTAACATGGCCAGTCCACCTAACCTGAACATCTTTGGACTGTGTCAGAATGTCAGACACACCCACCTGAAACATTTCTGCAGTGAGTCTGTCCATGACTGATGAACAGAGAGAATGACAGTGTGTTGAAGCTTTCTGACCCCAGTTTTCTGTTATAGATTATAATAGCCTGTTCTAGAAATTGATTCATTAGGTCTGGGCTCCATGAACATTTCTGGGGGATGTGTCGTGATACTACATAAATACAAGTTTGATTTTTTTTTGGATAATAAGTGATGATCGAATGATAAAACCATTCGGCCCATCAAACCTGTGCCAGAAACAGGTGCAGAAACCTGCAAGGTGCTCGTAATCCTTCAGCCCGGTCTTTTTCCAGATTAACATTGAGAGGACAAAAGCCATTGGCCATCCGAGCCTGCCACTGATTCCATTCCCTTTTCACTGACTGGGAACCTCCCTGAGACCTCCTTGTCTCAGAGGCCCATTCAACCTCAAACTGAGATTCAGATCCATACCTCCAGCATCTCGGACATCCCTTCAGCTCAGCCTCCCTGCTCCTGCTGCCAAACTAATCCCCCAGATTGCACTGCTCCAGCTCCACTCTCGGGTTCTCTGTGGGCCTTTCTTATCTGGCAATCCGGAGGGTTCAATCTTATGGAGAAAGATAAAATTCTGATCCAGGGGTTTGACAGAGTAGACACTGGCTGGAGAGCTTAGAGCTATCGTCTTGGTCGATCGTTTAGGACTGAGACGAAGAGGAATTTCTTCACTCAAAGGGTTGTGAATCTTTGGAATGTTCTTTCAGAGGGTTGTGGACACTCAGCCCCGAATACATTCAGCGCAGAGGTTGGTAGGATTTTGTGAATTGATGAGTATGGGGCTGGGTTTGGAAGATGGAGCAGATACAGAATTCAGACATTGTTGTTCTGAATGGTGGAGTTAGCTCATTATTGCTCCTTCCTGCTTCGATTTCTGACCTCACTTTCCTGCTCTCTGCTTAAGTTTCCAAATCTCAGTCTGAGTCTTGAATCTGTTGTTGGGGGTACCCCTTCTCCCATGCCTCGACCCTGTGTGTCCTCACTGCAAGGCTGCACAATATACTGACAGGCTCCCTTCCTGAGAGCTGTGAATCCCTGTGAATCCCGCTGAGGATCCCACTGCGAATCCCCCTGTGAATCCATGTGGATCCTACTGTGATTCCCGCTGTGATTCCCGCTGTGATTCCCGCTGTGATTCCCGCTGTGATTCCCGCTGCGATATCCGCTGCGATTCCCGCCGTGAATCCCGCCGCGAATCCCGCCACGAATCCCGCCGCGAATCCTGCCGTGAATTCCGCTGCGAATCCCTTTGTGAATCCCGCCGCGAATCCCTTTGTGAATCCCGCCGCGAATCCCTTTGTGAATCCCGCCGCGAATCCTGCCGTGAATCCCGCCGCGAATCCCTTTGTGAATCCCGCCGCGAATCCCTTTGTGAATCCCGCCGCGAATCCCGCCATGAATCCTGCCGCGAATCCCGCTGTGAATCCCTTTGTGTGCAATTACTGTGGATCCAGTAAACTGGGATAAGCCCAGGACAGATACTGAAGGGATGTGGGGAAGGCCCATCCTATTTATACAGTAAATGATAGAACCCTTAGGAGTATTGACAGGCAGAGAGATCTGGGCGTACATGTCACCAATCACTGAAAGTGGCAATGCAGGTGGAGAAGGTAGTCAAGAAGGCAGACGGCATGCTTGCCTTCATCGGTCGGGGCACTTAGTATAAAAATTTTCAGGTCATGCTGCAGCTGTACAGAACCTTAGTTAGGCCTCATTGAGAATATAGTGTTCAATTCTGGTCGCCACACTACCAGAAGGATGTGGAGGCTTTGGAGAGGGTACAGAAAAGATTTATCAGGATGTTGCCTGGCATGGAGGGCATTAGCTATGAGGAGAGGTTGGATAAACTTGGTTTGTTCTCACTGGAATGACGGAGGTTGAGGGGTGACCTGATAGAGGTTTACAAGATTATGAGTGGCATGGACAGAGTGGATAGTCAGATGCTCGTTCCTAGGGTAGAAAAGTAAAGCACTTGGGGACACAGGTTTAAGGTGTGTGGGGAAAAGTTTAGAGGAGATGTGCGAGACAGGTTTTTTTTACACAGAGGGTGGTGAATGTCTGGAACGCGCTGCCCAGGGAGGTGGGAACAGGTACGATAGTGGCATTTAAGGGGCAACTAGACGAATACATGAATAGGATGGGAATGGAAGGATACGGACTCCGGAAGTGCATACGGTTTTAGTTTAGGCAGGCATCGTGATCGGTGCAGGCTTGGAGGGCCGAAGGGCCTGTTCCTGTGCTGTCTTTGGATCAGTTTCTCTAGATTCGGATCACGGCCGGAGTGTCAAATGCTTCGTTATCCAAACACACGCTCTGCTGAATGTTTCTCTGATTGGTGGTTTATGAGTGCAGCGAGTTCCAAACAGGAACATTGAATGGTCAGGGCAGTGAGTGCCACAGCCTCAATGTGGGAGCCTCAGGCACACAGGTGTGAATGCTAGCGGGTCACTGATAGCACCTGGCACAGGGTCGATGCCACTATTTCCCCACGCCCCATTAAACCCTGCCTCACCTGCCCTCCGATTCCTCACAAAAAAACCACCCAGAACGGGAGCTCTGACAATCCCACTTCATCATCAGCATTCCACATCGTATCTCCCTAATCCATCTACATCCTGGCATTCAGTGCACCGTCTGTATCAGGAGAGCAGCAGGAGGCAACATCCAAATACCAGGGATGGCCAGAACGCAACACAGTCTGAAGCAGAAACTGAACAAACTGAATTAAAATAAACCCCAATTGAGAGCAGTTGTTTTCAGGTCTCACCACCAGGAGACGCTATATCATCATAAATAGATCCACACATGCAGCAGACACCATATCAAACTGTACTGTCCCAAACAGGCCCAGGACAGGTACAGCACGGGGTTAGATACAGAGTAAAGCTCCCTCTACACTGTCCCCCATCAAACACTCCCAGGAGAGGTACAGCACGGGGTTAGATACAGAGTAAAGCTCCCTCTACACTCTCCCCCATCAAACACTCCCAGGGCAGGTATAGCACGGGGTTAGATACAGAGTAAAGCTCCCTCTACACTGTCCCCATCAAACACTCCCAGGGCAGGTACAGCACGGGGTTAGATACAGAGTAAAGCTCCCTCTACACTGTCCCCATCAAACACTCCCAGGACAGGTACAGCACGGGGTTAGATACAGAGTAAAGCTCCCTCTACACTGTCCCCATCAAACACTCCCAGGACAGGTACAGCACGGGGTTAGATACAGAGTAAAGCTCCCTCTACACTGTCCCCATCAAACACTCCCAGGACAGGTACAGCACGGGGTTAGATACAGAGTAAAGCTCCCTCTACACTGTCCCTATCAAACACTCCCAGGATATATAACAAGCTCTGGAAATAGTTCTTCAATCTTGACAGGCCTCGCCCGAATGAAAATGGAAAAGTAATTGAAGTTTACCAAGATCAGCAGCTCGGGAAGTCAGAGCCAATGAAGCAGGTTGTGAAGTGTAGACTCTGCCAGCTATTGAGCGATTGTAAGGCTGGTATTGACTATGACTCTGATTCAATGTCCGGTGCAGGTCACAGAACTTCGAGATAGACTAACAGCGAAAGAGGCTTCGTTGCTGCATCTGAGGGAACCGGAGAGGTACAAGGAGTTTGATACTCGACAACACTCGCTCATCCAGTCCCTGAACCATCGCCTGAGGCACACCCAGGAATTGCCAGGCACTGTGGCCAGACCAAGATCCCCAGCAAACTGCAGCATCCATCACCTCCAGGATGAGAACACAGAGCTGAGAGAGAGGATCTCTGAACTGGAGGAAAGACTCAGGTGCTGACTCTCACTGGGGTACAGGGTCCCCCTCCTCTCCTGAAGGTGCTGACTTTCACTGGGGTACAGGTTCCCCATCTCTCCTGAAGGTGCTGACTCTCACTGGGGTACAGGGTCCCCCTCCTCTCCTGAAGGTGCTGACTCTCACTGGGGTACAGGTTCCCCTCCTCTCCTGAAGGTGCTGACTCTCACTGGGATTCAGGTCCCCTCCTTTAAGTTTAAATTTTAAGTTTAATTTTATTTATTAGTGTTACAAGTAGGCTTACATTAACGCTACAATGAAGTTACTATGAAAGTCCCCTAGTCACTACACTCCGGCGCCTGTTTGGGTACACTGAGGGAGAATAGAGCATGGCCAATGCACCTAACCTGCACATTTTTGGACTGTGGGAGGAAATCGGAGCACCCGGAGAAAACCCACGCACACACAGGGAGAACGTGCAAACTGCACACAGGGTCCCTGGTGCTGTGAGGCAACAGTGCTAACCACTGTGCCATCGTGCCACCCCCATCCCCCATAGCTCATTGAAAGTGGAGTCACAGGTGGACAGAGTGGTGAAGAAGGCATTTGGCATGCTTGGTTTCATTGGTCAGAACATTGAATACAGGAGTTGGGACGTCTTGTTGAAGTTGTACAAGACATTGGTAAGGCAACGCTTGGAATACTGTGTACAGTTCTGGTCACCCTATTATAGAAAGGATATCATTAAACTAGAAAGAGTGCAGAAAAGATTTACTAGGATGCTACTGGGACTTGATGTTTTGAGTTATAAGGAGAGGCTGGATAGACTGGGACTTTTTTTCTCTGGAGCGTAGGAGGCTGAGGGGTGACCTTATAGAGGTCTATAAAATAATGAGGGGCACAGATCAGCTAGATAGTCAATATCCTTTCCCAAAGGTAGGGGAGTCTAAAACTAGAGGGCATAGGTTTATGGTGAGAGGGGAGAGATGCAAAAGGGTCCAGAGGGGCAATTTTTTTCACACAGAGGGTGGTGAGTGTCTGGAACGAGCTGCCAGAGGTAGTAGTAGAGGCGGGTACAATTTTGTCTTTTAAAAAGCATTTTGCCAGTTACATGGATGGCATGGTGGCAGAGTGGTTAGCACTGCTGCCTCACAGCGTCAGGGACCTGGGTTCAATTCCAATCTTGGGTCACTGCCTGTGTGGAGTTTGCACGTTCTCCCCATGTCTGCGTGCGTTTCCTCCGGGTACTCTGGTTTCCTCCCACAGTCCGAAAGACGTGCTGGTTAGGGTGCATTGGCTGTGCTAAATTCTCCCTCAGTGTGCCCGAACAGGTGCCGGAGTGTGGTGACTAGGGGATTTTCACAGTAACTTCATTGCAGTGTTAATGTCAGCCTACTTGTGACTAATAAATAAACTTTACTTTATGGGTAAGATGGGTATAGAGGGAAATGGGCCAAACGCGGGCAATTGGGACGAGCTTAGTGGTAAAAACTGGGTGGCATTTACAAGTTGGGCCAAAGGGCCTGTTTCCATGCTATAAACCTCTATGACTCTATAATTCCTAGAGAAAACCCACACGGACACGGAGAAGGTGCACACTCTGCACAGACAGTGACCCAAACCGGGAATCGAGCCCATGTCCCTGGAGCTGAGGCAGCAACGCTAATCATTGTGCCACCCTGGTCCCCTCCTCTCCGGAAGGTGCTGACTCTCACTGGGGTACAGGGTCCCCTCCTCTCCTGAAGGTGCTGACTCTCACTGGGGTACAGGGTCCCCTCCTCTCCTGAAGGTGCTGACTCTCACTGGGGTACAGGGTCCCCTCCTCTCCTGAAGGTGCTGACTCTCACTGGGGTACAGGGTCCCCTCCTCTCCTGAAGGTGCTGACTCTCACTGGGGTACAGGGTCCCCCTCCTCTCCTGAAGGTGCTGACTCTCACTGGGGTACAGGGTCCCCCTCCTCTCCTGAAGGTGCTGACTCTCACTGGGGTACAGGGTCCCCTCCTCTCCTGAAGGTGCTGACTCTCACTGGGGTACAGGGTCCCCTCCTCTCCTGAAGGTGCTGACTCTCACTGGGGTACAGGGTCCCCTCCTCTCCTGAAGGTGCTGACTCTCACTGGGGTACAGGGTCCCCTCCTCTCCTGAAGGTGCTGACTCTCACTGGGGTACAGGTCCCCCTCCTCTCCTGAAGGTGCTGACTCTCACTGGGGTACAGGGTCCCCTCCTCTCCTGAAGGTGCTGACTCTCACTGGGGTACAGGGTCCCCTCCTCTCCTGAAGGTGCTGACTCTCACTGGGGTACAGGTCCTCTCTTGTTGGCCCACAAGCTGTGCTGGAAAAGCACTTACTCTCTGGATCAGGTAACTATCTGATCCATTTCACTTCCTGTCTTCCTGGGCACTGTGGGGGAATGGTTCAGAGCTTTGAACTGCTCCTTGCTCCCTCACATCCTCTCCTGCTCCTTGCTCCCTCACATCCTCTCCTGCTGCTTGCTCCCTCACATCCTCTCCTGCTCCTTGCTCCCTCACATCCTCTCCTGCTCCTTCCTCCCTCACATCCTCTCCTGCTCCTTCCTCCCTCACATCCTCTCCTGCTCCTTGCTCCCTCACATCCTCTCCTGCTCCTTCCTCCCTCACATCCTCTCCTGCTCCTTGCTCCCTCACATCCTCTCCTGCTCCTTGCTCCCTCACATCCTCTCCTGCCTCTCACAGGGGTTTGATATCGAGTTCAGGGTGTTGGGATCAGTGAGGTTCAAGTGTGGGATAGGAATTTGGTCACTGGCGTTCTGGGAAGGAGAGGGCATGTGTTCTGAGCCCTAGTGCCAGTGTGTATGGTGGGCATGGCCCACAATGTGACACAGTTGCTGGTTACCCCCACAGGCTGCACCTGAGAGAGAGGGAGCAGAGTGAGCAGATGGCAGTGAGTATGGAGAAGAGGTTGACCACAGGCATCGAGAAACTGGCCCGCGGCCTGAACACTGACACCGAGGGCCAGCGAGATCCACTTGACTACCTGGCCAGCAAGGTAAGATGGGGAGTTTAGTGCAGTGATATAAAGTGTGTCAGCCTCTCTCAGAGCGATCACTGTCAGGAATAGGAGGAGGCCCTTCAGCCCCTCAGTTCTGTCGCATTGGAACAAGTCCAATGAAGTGGGGGAGGAAGTTGGCCTTCCTCCATTACTCCTTAGGGATGGAGCGGGATTTCCAAGCTAGCATGCTGTTGCTCCCTCGATTGAGATGCTGCCTTCCCCCCCCTGCCCCCCACCATCACACCCCGCTTCCCACTGCTTGGGGTCCCAAATGGAACCCCCTCCCCATGTTCCCACGAGCAGATACAGACTCCTTCCTTGTGGCGGTGATTTGACTTTCACCCTGTCAAAAAATTCCAAGCAGACCATAAAGCACCAGCAAAACCCAACCACATTCTGTCTACCCTCACCCTCCGCCTACCCCATCCCCCTCTCCCCCCCTCACCATCTTCCCCCTTACCCATCCCACTCCCCCCACCCCCACCCCCCCCTTCCCCCTCCCCACACCACCCCACACCCGCCCCTGGATCTGAAATCCAGCTGCTGCCAATCCTGGGGCCCTGGGTGTGAGTCAAAAACTTGGTAAAAGTCAATAAAACATGACGACAATGTTGAGTTTGTTAGATTCTGAGATTCACGTTGCTTTAACAACAACAACTTGCATTTATATAGTGCCATTAATGTAGTAAAACATCCCGGGGTTCTTTATGCTGGTTACTGTAATCTTGCTGGAGTGGCACTGCACGCAATGTGAGTGTCTCCGCTCCCAGTACTTTGCCAATGATCTTTTCCTGACTCTGTCTATATGGCTGCTTCCTGTGCCCGGACCTGTCTTGTTTTGAACGAATGTGGATGTTCTCCGGGTCTAGGCCTCCGAGCTGTTCCAGGAACATCTCCTGTGGGAGGCAAGGATAGCCACGCTGGAGGAAACGTTGGCCAATCAGGAGCTGGAGTTCAGGGCTGGTCGGCAAACCCTGATGAAGCTTGTCTCAGACGCGGGTAAAGCCCAGCAGACAGCAGCCTCCTACAGTGAGGACATGAAAACCACTAGAAAGGTACTCAACACTTTAAAATAATCCTTTTACATCCAATGATTCAGGGTACAGCAGAAACAGGCCATTTGGTCAACAGGTCTACATCAGTGCTGATGTTCCACACAATCCTCCTCCACAATCTACCCTGTCAACATATCCTTCTAATCCCGCCTCTCAAATCCTCTTATCCAGTATCCCTTACATGGATCTCTGCTATTCACCTTAACTATTCCTGAGGTAACAAATTCCACATTCTCCTGAATCCCTGATTGGCTTTACCAGTGACTGTCTTATGAGGTCACGTACCGACTGACTCAAGGACAGCTTCTTCCCTGCTGCTGTCAGACTTTTGAATGGACTTACCTCGCATTAAGTTGATCTTTCTCTACACCCTAGCTGTGACTGTAACACTACATTCTGCATCCTCTCCTTTCCTTCTCTATGAACGGTATGCTCTGTCTGTATAGCGTGCAAGAAACAATACTTTTCACTGTATACTAATACGTGTGACAATAATAAATCAAATCAAATTATATTCGTGTCCCCTGGTTTTTGACTCCCTCACATCTTCTCTGTATCTGCACTGTCAAATTCTTATGTTATCTTAATGACCTCGATTATGTCACCCTCCGTCTTTTCGTCTCTGGAGAAAACCCCCCAGCCTGTTCAATTTTTCCTGATTGATATGACCCCTCAATTCTAGCATCATAATCTCGGGGTGGAATTTTCTGCCCGTTCCCACCAGTGGGACTTTCCCATCCTGCTGCGGTGAATGGAGATTCGGCTTGTTGCTAAAATCTCCGTCTTCACTGCAGCGGGAACGTGGTGTGAACGGGCAGTAAGTTCGGAATGTGGCCGTCTCTGGCTAGGCCTGCATTTATTGCCCATTCCTAGTTACGCTTCAGGAGGTGGTGGTGAGCTGCATTCTTACATCTGAGTGGCTTGTTTGGCCATTTCAGTGGCCATTTAAGAGTCCATCACATTGAACAAAGAACAGGAGCAGGCCCTTTGGCCCACCAAGTCTGTGCCGACACAGACGCCTCTCTAATCTAATATTTTCTTGCCTCTATCTGGTCCATATCCCTCTATTCTCTGCCTATTCATGTATCTATCCAGATGCCTCTTGAACGTTGTTATAGAATCTGCTTCCACCACCTCCTCCGACAGCGCGTTCCAGGCATTCACCACCCTCTGTGTGAAAAACTTGCCCCTTACATCTCTTTTAAACTTTCCCCCTCTCACTCTCAACCTATGCTGTGGGTCTGGAGTTACATGTAGACCAGACCGGGTAAGGGTGGCAGATTTCCTTCCCTCAAGGAAATTCATGAACCAGATGGGTTTTTCCGACAATTGACAATGGTTTCATGGACGTCAGTAGATTCTTAATCCCGGATTTTTTTTTATTGAATTCAAATTCCACCATCTGCTGTGGTGGGATTCGAACCCGGGACTCTGGATTACTAGTCCAGCGACAGTATCACCAGAGTGCACTGGGCTTGTATTTTCACATGACATTTTATGAGTGAATAGAGATTGCCTTTTTGGAGCATGTTTCGAAGCTGAGAAACACGTTTATTTAACGAAAGGTAACTAAACAACGCCAAATAGTTCCATATTTACAATATAAATCTTTCCAAATGCCATCAAGATGAAAATCACATCAGAAATAAGCTAAACTTTTGTAAGTCACTTTTATATAACACACCTTTTTTTTGCTTAAATTTCTTACCAATGCCCAGAGGAGATAAAGATGAGGAAAAGGCCCATTAACCCTCGGAGACCCAGACTGACTGATTCCTTCCCTCAGAGAGTGTCAAACAAACTCTCTAATTCAGACAGAGAAGGTGTCCTGTGACATCCAAGACCCTGTGACTGATTCTTCCTGCTCCTCAGATGGTTTTGTGTCTGAATTTCGTCTGTTAATAGACCTCCACAGCACAGGAGGAGACTTGGGACAGTTGGCCCCTGCTGATTGTGTTGGCGATCTGGAAGAATGATCCAATTAGTCCCCTTCCCCGCTACATTTTTCTTTCTCAAACACTCCCCTATCCCTTTTGAAAAGCTATTGTGGATTCTGCTTCCTCCACTGTTTGTACTCTCCCTATCCCAACAACTCTGTGTAAGAAATAGTTTGACTGCTCCTGTGCTGTGATGTAATTCCTTCCAGCCTCTCCCTACACCCCTTTGCTAATGATCTAATCTCCATAAAGAAAGACTGCATTTATGTAGCACCCCTCATGACCTCCACAGCCAGCACAGTAAGGTGCAGTTACTGTGGTATGATGAGAAGCTCAGTCAATTGGATCCGTGTTCTTTGCCGCTTAGATGATCACATTGAAACATACAAGATTCTGAAGGGGTTTGACAGGGCAAATACTGAGAGGCTGTTTCCCCAGACTGGGGTATCTGGAACCCAGGGGCACAGTCTCAGGATAAGGGGCTGATTATTTAGGACTGAGATGGGAGAAATTTATCCACTTAGAGGATTGTGAATCTTTGGAATTCTGTATCCCGGAAGGATATTTAAGACTCCAGGAGTAAGGTACAGAGGGATCAGGCAAGAAAGTGGAATTGGAGCCAAAGATCAGCCATGATTGGACTTAATTGTGAGCAGGCTTGATGGGCCGAATGGTCTACTCCTGCTCCTGTTTCGTACATTCTTATAATGTCGGAAATGCAGAGCCAGTTTCTGCACAGCAGGATCCCACAAACAGCAAAGTGATAATGACCGGATAATCGAGTGTTTCTTTTAACCATTGTTGATTGAGGGATGAATAATAATCTGGAGACAGGGATAACTCCCATTCCCTTCTTCAAATATTGCCCACCTGATAGAGGCCATGGGCTGACTTCTCACGGTGGCTCAGTGGTTAGAACTGCTGCCTCACAGCGCCAGGAACCCGGGTTCGATTCCCGGCTTGGGTCACTGTCTGTGTGGAGTTTGCACGTTCTCCTCGTGTCTGTGTGGGTTTACTCTGGGTGCTCCGGTTTCTTCCCACACTCCAAAGATGTGCGGGTTAGGTGGATTGGCCATGATAAATTGCTCCTTACTGTCAGGGGGACTAGCAGGGTAAATATGTGGGGTTACAGGAATAGGGCCTGGGTGGGATTTTAGCCGGTGCAGAGCGATGGGCTGAATGGCCTCCTTCTGCACTGTAGGGATTCTATGATTCTCACCTCCTGCACTGCGAGTGTCAGCCTGGGCTGTAGAGTGGGAGCTGAGCCATGAGTGACACTCGTTCTTTGTTTGTTTAGGAGAGGGATGAAGCTTTCCTCCTGAAGAAGAGGGTGGAGCAGGAGAATGCGCTGCTCCGTGAGAGGCTGGAGGACTGCCAGCGTGCGTTGGGCACCGCGTGCCAGGCACAGGCTCGCAACGAGAAACAAGTGAGTGACCTGGATGACCGGCTGCGCAGCACCACCTACCAAACACGAGCTGCTAACGTCTTACACCAGAGCCTCATTGACCAGATGGCCACCTTACTGAGCAATGGCTTTGTCAGTGTTCCTGCCACCGAGGAAGCCATCAAAAGCAAAGTGCAGGAACTCTCTGGGAATTACCAGACCCAAATATTTGTGAGTATCAACAGGTCAACATAAAGGATACATAGAATCTTGGAGAGGAGGGACAGAGCAGGAGAGGCCTTTCAGCCCATCATGCCTGCTTTAACTCTTTAGTAGACCAATTAGTCTCATTGCTCATCGCTTCTCGGCCTTTTGGCTAAGATCAAGTGTATCTGTTCTTATCAGTCCTGCACTTGGTCGAAATCATGAGGTTACACTGAGGCTTCATTTGAAGCAATTTATTAAAGCGGCACCTCGGCCTTTTGGCTAAGATGCAAGTAAGATCAAGCCTTGGAGAAGGTGAAATGCCTACTCCAATCAGCTTGGATCATGTAGATCAAGTCCAAGACAGGAAGTAGTGAGCCTGTCTTGTCAGCTTGGATCGGGAATGTCTCACTTGCTGAGACTTTGAATTGGACTTTGATTGGATTGAATTGGGTAGAAACAAAAAATTAGTCTCACTGCCATTCTCTTCCCCCATCACTCTGCAAACCTTCACCCCTCAAATATTTATCCATTTCTTTTGGAAGTTGCTATTGGATTTACTTTCACCCTCCTTCCAGGCATCGTGTTCCACATCATAAAAACCCAATGCTCCTTATCTCTGAATCCCTGTATATCTGAGTCTCCAGCTACAGAGGCTGCCTGCCACTGCAAACCCTTTCCTCTTATTTACTCAAACAAAACCCTTCATGATTTTGCAAACCTCCATTTGATCTTAACCGCCTCTGCTCTAAGGAGAACAGCCTCAGCTTAGGAACACTGGAAAATGGAGCAGGAGTGGATCATTCAGCCCCTCGAGCCTGCTCCGACATTCCACTGGATCATGGCTGATCATTCAACTCAACGCCATTTTCCTGCACTATCCCTGTATCCCGAGATGTCTTTAACATGTAGAAGTCTACCGATTTCTATCTCGAAATGCTCAGTGACTGAGCTTCCACTTCCTTCTGGGGTAGAGAATTCCAAAGATTCATCAGCCTCTGGGTGAAGAAGTTCCCCCTCATCTCAGTCCTTGTTCTGAGTCTGTGTCCCCTGGTTCTAGACCCCCAACCCAGGGGGAAACTCCCTGCCTGCATCCACCCTGTCGAGTCCTGGAAGAATTTTGTAAGTTCCAATGGAATCACCGCTTCTCAATACACCGGAGAGTAAAGTCTCTGATCTATTTAATTGTTCCTCACAGGACATCCCCAGGGTTAGTCTGGTGAATGTTTGCTGCATCCCTCTACGGCCAGTATCTCCTTCCCGAAGTAAGGAGAGCAAGGGCAGGATTTTCCGTGCGCCCCCCCAAGGCATGTTTCCTAGGTCAGCCTGCCATTGGACAGTGGCAGGATCCTCTGATCCTGGTGTTGTTAAAGACATTCCGCTCCCGCAGCAGGGGCTTCCCCATCAGTGGGACCGGAAGATCCCACTGGCGAGATCAGCCAGAAAATTCCGGCTCCAAAGTAGAAACTAGAAGCAGGAGGAGGCCGTTCGGCCCTTCGAGTCTGCTCCACCATTCATTTTGATCATGGCTGATCATCAAATTCAATATCCTGATCCCCCCTTCCTCCCACATCCCTTGATTCCTTTAGCCCCAAGAGCTATATCTAATTTCTTCTTGAAATCACACAATGTTTTGTCCTCAACTACTTTCTGTGTTAGTGAATTCCACACATTCACCACCCTCTGGGTGAAGAAATTTCTCCTCACCTCAGTTCTAAAAGGTTTACCCCTTATCCTCAAACTATGACCCCTAGTTCTGGACTCCCCCCACCATCGGGAACATTCTTTCTGAATCTACCCTGTCTAACCCTGTTAGAATTTTATAGGTTTCTATGAGATCCCCTCTCACTCTTCTAAACTCCAGTGAAGTGTACACAATACCCCAGGTACAGTCTCACCAAGACTTTACTCTATTGCATCAAAACATCTTTACTCCTGTACTCAAATCCTCTTGCAATAGAAACATAGAAACATAGAAAATAGGAGCCGGAGGAGGCCATTCAGCCCTTTGGGCCTGGTCCACCATTTATTATGATCATGGCTGATCAACTCGATGATCTTGCCTTTCCCCCATATCCTTTGATCCCTTTCACCCCAAGATCTATATCTAACTTCTTTAGAAAGAAAGAAACTTCTTGAAATCACACAATGTTTTGGCCTCAACTACATTCTGTGGGAGTGAATTCCACTCATTCACCACCCTCTGGGTGAAGAAATTTCTCCTCACCTCAGTTAGAACCATAGAAAATTACAGCTCAGAAACAGGCCTTTTGGCCCTTCTTGTCTGTGCCGAACCATTTTATGCCTAGTCCCACTGACCTGCACTTGGACCATATCCCTCCACACCCCTCTCATCCATGAACCCGTCCAAGTTTTTCTTAAATGTTAAAAGTGACCCCGCATTTACCACTTTATCTGGCAGCTCATTCCACACTCCCACCACTCTCTGCATGAAGAAGCCCCCCCTAATATTCCCTTTAAACTTTTCTCCTTTCACCCTTAACCCATGCCCTCTGGTTTTTTTCTCCCCTAGCCTCAGCGGAAAAAGCCTGCTTGCATTCACTCTATCTATACCCATCAAAATCTTATACACCTCTATCAAATCTCCCCTCAATCTTCTACGCTCCAGGGAATAAAGTCCCAACCTATTCAATCTCTCTCTGTAACTCAGCTTCTCAAGTCCCGGCAACATCCTTGTGAACCTTCTCTGCACTCTTTCAATCTTATTTACATCCTTCCTGTAACTAGGTGACCAAAACTGTACACAATACTCCAAATTCGGCCTCACCAATGCCTTATATAACCTTACCATAACACTCCAACTTTTATACTCGATACTCCGATTTGTAAAGGCCAATGTACCAAAGGCACTCTTTACGACCCTATCCACCTGTGACATCACTTTTAGGGAATTCTGTACCTGTATTCCCAGATCCCTCTGTTCATTTGCACTCTTCAGAGTCCTACCATTTACCCTGTACGTTCTACTTTGATTTGTCCTTCCAAAGTGCAATATCTCACACTTGTCTGCGTTAAATTCCATTTGCCATTTTTCAGCCCATTTTTCTAGTTGGTCCAAATCCCTCTGCAAGCTTTGAAAACCTTCCTCACTGTCCACTACACCTCCAATCTTTGTATCATCAGCAAACTTGCTGATCCAATTGACCACATTATCATCCAGATCATTGATATAGATGACAAACAACAATGGACCCAACATCGATCCCTGCGGCACACCACAGGCCTCCACTCAGAGAAGCAATCCTCCACAACCACTCTCTGGCTTCTTCCATTGAGCCAGTGTCTTATCCAATTTACTACCTCCCCATGTATACCTAGCGACTGAACCTTCCTAACTAACCTCCCATGAGGGACCTTGTCAAAGGCCTTGCTGAAATCCAGGTAGACAACATCCACCGCCTTCCCTTCATCCACTTTCCTGGTAACCTCCTCGAAAAACTCTAATAGATTGGTCAAACATGACCTACCACGCACAAAGCCATGTTGACTCTCCCTAATAAGTCCCTGTCTATCCAAATATTTGTAGATCCTATCCCGTATCACACCTTCCAATAACTTGCCCACCACCGACGTCAAACTTACTGGCCGATAATTTCCCGGATTTCTTTTGGAACCTTTTTTAAACAACGGAACAACATGAGCCACCCTCCAATCATCCGGCACCTCCCCCGTGAATACTGACATTTTAAATATGTCTGCCAGGGCCCCTGCAAGTTCAACACTAGCTTCCCTCAAGGTCCGTGGGAATACCCTGTCCGGTCCTGGGGATTTATCCACTCTGATTTGCCTCAAGACAGCGAGCACCTCCTCCCCTTTAATCTGTAAAGGTTCCATGACCTCCCTACCTGTTTGCCCTATTTCCGTAGACTCCATGCCCGTTTCCTCAGTAAATACGGATGCAAAAAAACCATTTAGTATCTCCCCCATCTCTTTTGGTTCCATACACAGTCTACCACTCTGATCTTCAAGAGGACCAATTTTATCCCTCACTATCCTTTTGCTCCTAACATACCTATAGAAGCTCTTTGGATTTTCCTTCACTCTGTCTGCCAAAGCAACCTCATGTTTTCTTTTAGCCCTCCTGATTTCCCTCTTAAGTAGCTTCTTGCACTTTTTATACTCCTCGAGCATCTGATGTGTTCCTTGCTGCCTGTACATTTCATACAACTCTCTCTTCCTCTTAATCAGTGTTACAATCTCCCTCGAGAACCAAGGTTCCTTATTCCTATTTACTTTGCCTTTAATCCTGACAGGAACATACAAACTCTGCACTCTCAAAATTTCTCCTTTGAAGGCCTCCCACTTTCCATTTACATCCTTACCAGAGAACAGCCTGTGCCAATCCACACTTCCCAGATCCCTTCTCATTTCATCAAATTTGGCCTTTTTCCAGTTCAGAACTTCAACCCGAGGACCAGATCTATCCTTATCCACGATCAGGTTGAAACTAATGGCATTATGATCACTGGATCCAAAGTGTTCCCTCACACTCACATCCATCACCTGCCCTAACTCATTTCCCAATAGGAGATCCAATATCGCATCCTCTCTAGTTGGCACCTCTATATACTGATGTAGAAAATTCTCCTGAACACATTTTACAAACTCTACCCCGTCTGAACCTTTAACAGTATGCGAGTCCCGATCTATATGTGGAAAATTAAAATCCCCTACTATCACAACTTTGTGTTTCTTGCAGTTGTCAGCTATCTCTCCGCTGATTTGCTCCTCCAATTCTCGCTGACTATTGGGTGGTCTATAATACAAGCCCATTAATGTGGTCATACCTTTCCTGTTTCTCAGCTCCACCCATAGGGCCTCTGTAGACAAGCTCCCTAATCTATCCTGCCTGAGTACCGCTGTAACATTTTCCCTGACCAACAATGCCACCCCCCCACCTTTTATCCCTCTGCCTCTATCCCGCCTGAAACATTGGAACCCTGGAACATTGAGCTGCCAGTCCTGTCCCTCCTGTAGGTTTACTCCTTATCCTCAAACTATGCCCCCTAGATCTGGACTACCCCGCTATTGGGCGCATACACACTCTCACTCATCAAGGACTCTATCCACTCAATGGTATCCACTTTGGAGTTGCACCCTCATCTTATCATTTTTATTATGAAGAGAATTTTAGGGTAGTTCTCCATCCTCACATCTCTACTGTACACTGCGGCCCTCAACAGGTAACAAACACCGTGGAGTGAATTTTCCTGTTCTGCCTGCCCACTACGGGAATCGAGCGGGCGAGGGGCAGACCATGGAAAGGCCCATTGACCTGAGGTGGGATCTTCCGGTTTCGGGGCGAGGGTGGCCGAAAAATCCCACCCTGTGCCTCATGAACTATCATGTCATTCTGCGCCAACCCAGAATGAAGCTGCTGGGGTGAGTTTATAGATGCTGTTGTCTCAGTGGGCTGAGTCTGTTCAGCAGGGATCACTCTGCAGGCAGCTGGCACAAGGGGGCATTCTCAGTATCTGACAGGACACCAGGGCGAACCAGCAAGGCCATACTCTTTCTGACAGGAGGCAATGTTTATAACATACTGTGCTGAGTGGGCAGCCTCCAGTGTAGCGTTAGCCAGATGATTTCTCCAGCAGCTCCTTGTGGGCCCGAACTTTGCCCTTTGCTGTCTTTTCAAAACCCAGATGATGGGATGGCCTCAAAACACAGAGAGCATACGTGACAATATATCCAGAACATTCCATACCAACACGTGTAAGTATTACCAATGTTGGTTAAGCTTTAAAACTATTTGAAAACTCTTAAAAATACCAGAAGTGTGTACTGTCCAACGGCTGGGTTAATGACTGCAAGAGGCAAATTGACAGGTAACCATGGAAACCACACGGCATCAACACTGCAATAGACACTTCCTACAAATTCAACAAATTTAATAGTAAGTGACCCAACCCTACTGAGTCTAACATCATCCATACCATAATAACGTGCGGTCAGAAATCAAATTAATACTTTCATTGCTCATCAACTGACAGATCAAATCAAAGAACAAAGAACAGTACAGTACAGAAACAGGCCCTTCGGCCCTCCAAGCCTCTGCTGATCATGATGCCCGAACTAAACTGAAAAAAAAACCTTCTGCCGTTACTCGGTCCGTATCCCTCTATTCCCTCCTTATTCATGGACCCATCCAGGTGCCTCCTGAAAATCATTTCAGGAGGTCAGGTGGCGATGGTGGGGCAGATTTATATAGAATAACAGATACCCGGGAGTGAGTTACAGACTGGAATCTAATCGAGGGGTTCAGGGTGGTTTATATATAGAATAACAGATACCCGGGAGTGAGTTACAGACTGGAATCTAATCGAGGGGTTCAGGGTGGTTTATATATAGAATAACAGATACCCAGGAGTGAGTTACAGATTGGAATCTAATCGAAGGGTTCAGAGTGGTTTATATATAGAATAACAGATACCCAGGAGTGAGTTACAGATTGGAATCTAATCGAGGGATTCTGGGTGGTTTATATATAGAATAACAGATACCTGGGAGCGAGTTACAGACTGGAATCTAATCGAGGGGTTCGGGGTGGTTTATATAGAGAATAACAGATACCCGGGAGTGAGTTACAGACTGGAATCTAATCGAGGGATTCTGGGTGGTTTATATATAGAATAACAGATACCCGGGAGTGAGTTACAGACTGGAATCTAATCGAGGGGTTCGGGGTGGTTTATATATAGAATAACAGATACCCGGGAGTGAGTTTCAGATTGGAAGCTAATCGAGGGGTTCGGGGTGGTTTATATATAGAATAACAGATACCCGGGAGTGAGTTACAGACTGGAATCTAATCGAGGGGTTCGGGGTGGTTTATATAGGGAATAACAGACACCGGGGGTGAGTTACAGACTGGAATCTAATCGAGGGGTTCGGGGTGGTTTATATAGGGAATAACAGACACCGGGGGTGAGTTACAGACTGGAATCTAATCGAGGGGTTCAGAGTGGTTTATATATACAATCACAAATACCTGGGAGTGAGTTACAGACTGGAATCTAATTGAGGGGTTTGGGGTGGTTTCTTTATTCCAGTCTATTTCCTGTGCCACATCCTGCTATCTCATCACATCCAACCTACGTTTGTCTCCAATCTGTAAATGACACAAATTCAATTGAGATTCTTCTTGCAGCCATTTAAATATTTCCATGGCCACCTCCGTGCCCTCTCACTGTAATCCCTTCCCTCCCACCCCCACCCTCTGCACTCCTCTAATTCTGGCCTTTGAAGCAGCCCCGATTGTAATCACTCCGTATTGGCAGCCGTGCCTCCTGTTGCCTGGAACCTAATCTCTGGAAATCCCTCCTTAAATCTCCTGTGTGTTTTTCCCCATTTAAAACGCTTCTTAAAACCCATGTCCTTGACTACGGTTTTGGTCACCTGTCCTCTTGTCTGTTTCTGTGGCTGCGTGTCAGATTGTATTTGATAATGTTCCTGAGAAATGCCTCGGGAACGTTTTACCGTGTTAAAGGCGCTTCATAAACCCAAGTGATTTTTGTTGAAAGAGAGTGAAGGATCTCGAGGGACAGATCGCTCAGGTGAACAAACAGTTGGAGCAGCAGAGTGAAATCTACCACCAGACGCTGGGCCGCGCTCGAAAGGCGGAGGAAAAGCTGAACGAACGGGAAGAGACCCTCAGGCACCTTGAAGGACAGCTCGCCGCCGAGGACCTGCTGAAAGGTGGCCGCCAGTTTGAACGTCAGAAGGTCAGCTTCTGCCAGGCTTTCCTCACAATGTTGTTTTTTATTCATTCATGGGACATGGGCACCATTGGCTGGGCCAGCATTTATTGCCCATCCCTAGTTGCCCTCGAGGTGGTGGTGGTGAGCTGCCTTCTTGAATCGCTGCAGTCCATGTGCTGCGGGTTGACCCACAATGCCTTTAGGGAGGGAATTCCAGGATTTTGACCCAGCGACTGTGAAGGAACGGCGATATATTTCCACGCCGGGATGATGAGTGGCTTGGAGGGGAACTTGCTGTTCCCATGTATCTGCTGCCCTTGTCCCTCTAGATGGAAGTGGTCGTGGGTTTGGAAGGTGCTGCCTAAGGATCTTTGGTGAATTGCTGCAGTGCATCTTGCAGATAGCACACACGGCTGCTACTGAGCGTCGGTGGTGGAGGGAGACATGGTGCCAATCAAGCGGGGCTGCTTTGTCCTGGATGGTGTCCAGTGTTCAGTTCTGGGCACCGCACCTGAGGAAGGATATATTGGATTTGGATGGAAGGGGTGCAGAGCAGGATTCACCGGGGCCAAAATAAATAAATTATGAGCACAGCTTGAATTGAATTGACTTGACTTATATTCCTTCGAGCTAAGGGGTGATCTAATTGAGATGTTTAACATTATTAAAGGATTTGATGGGAGAGATGGAGTGAAGTTATTTCCTCTGGTGGTGGAGGTTTTTTTTTTGTTTGTTTCTGTGATGTGGGCGTCTCTGACAAGGCCGGCGTTTATTGCCTATTCGTATTTGCTCTTGAGAAGGTTTTAGTGAACCGCTTTCTTCAGCTGCTGTTGTCTGTGTGGATTATAGCTTTCCTTTCTGCAGTTTTTTTATTCACTGCGGTTTCCTCGGCCGCCTCAGAGAGCAGCAAATGTCAACCACATTGCTGTGGCTCTGGAGTCACATGTAGGTCAGACCGGGTAAGGACGGCAGATTCCCTTCCCTGAAAGGGGATCAGTGAAGCTGGTTTATAAAATAATTCAGTAGTTTCATGGTCACCATTAGTGAAACCAACTTTTCATTCCAGATTTATTCCGTGAATTGAATTTAAATTCCTAACTGCTGTGGTTCCAATTACCAGGGAGGCCCACAGCTGAAGCCAAGCTGAGCGTTTTTCCACGAGTCAGAGGGCCGGATTTTCCAGACCCATCTTCTGGCAGGATCTTCCAGTCATGCCAAAGTCCATGAGCCTTTTGCCATGTCCACCGTGCCAAGACTGGAAAATCTCAGCTATAGATTCTCACAGTGTAGAGAGAGGCCATTCAGCCATTGTGTCTTTGTCTCTGACTGACCTCTACGATTCCCATTCCTCCGCTCTTTCTCCACTGTCCTGAAAATACTCCCTTTTTGCTAATTATCCAATACACCTTTCATAATAATCACGTGGAGATGCCGGAGTTGGACTGGGGTGGGCACAGTAAGAAACCTCACAACACCCGGTTAAAGTCCAACAGCTTTATTTGGAATCACGAGTTTCCAAAGGACCTGATGGCCAGGAAGGTGTGTTCCTAACACAGTTAAACAGGTGGAGGACCAGCCTGCAGAACCTTCCAGCACACACACAGGGGCAGTAAGAGTGGGAGAGATTGCGGGACAGCCACGTGATGGATAGAGAATGTTGGAGCCTCTACCATCACCATCCATAGCTCCAGACTACAACACCGAATCATAGTTACACACAGAGAATTCTAAGAACAGTGATAATAACCAGATGTTATTCTTGTGGGCTAGATCATGCCCATGATACCAGGAAGAATTCCCCGGCTTGGGATGACCTTTGACATCCTTTTAAAGGACCTTTGGTTCAACATTTCATCCAAACAAACAGCACCTCTGACAGTGCAACATTCCTCAAGCTGGTACTTCAATGTCATCCTGACTCCGAGGTCTGTGCGAGTTTCTCGTTGACAGCAGAGACCTGGGGATTGGAGGGAGGGGGCTCCTTCCTCCGAGCTGTCCACTGAAGCAATTTTCCTCCTCATAATAAATATCTGAGGGGGCGGGGGGGACGCTTTAATGGGGAAAAACCAGGGAATTTGGGACCAATTGGATTGGTCAGGTGTTGACAATGGCCAGTGATTTTTAACCGCTGGCACAGAGTCTGTGATGTTGCTCCTTGGCATTGTGACCTTCGCCATACAGGCTAGTGCAACGGGAGGAGGGCAGTAGATGGATTGGAAAGGTGCTTGTGTAGTGACAGGTTTGGGTTCCCCTAGATCTTCTCTGGGAGATTGCTTGTTGCAATCTCCCTTCTTATGTGAGGGGACGGGATGCTCAGGATTGGGTGCCAGGGGAGTTGAGTTGATTGAAGGGTACCTGAGATGATACACATTGTTGTGCTGAGCTGGGTACAGGACTGGTACGGGGTGAGTTGTACCAGACTGGTGCACAATACTCTGCAGTCAAGTAGACAATGGCAAGAGCTGAGGTTCTTAAGGATTGAGCATCTACATCCCACGAAGAGGCAGCAAGTTTGCTGAGGAGTGTGTTTTAAGTTTTGATCTTTGCTGCTGCCTTGCTCAGATGTTTTTTTGTGTGTCAGTGTTGCAAAGTTGGTGTTTGTAAAATTATGTGTTAAAAAGATTATTTTTGTGCTTGGAGATTTAAAAAAATGCAAGTACACAGAGAACCCAAAGTGTAACATTTCTATCGCGAGACCAGGCAGTAGTGTTGCCAAGACAACAGGCTGTTTTTGAATTTTAGCCAGTTTAAATTTGGTACTTAGCTACCAGCAACCTATTAGATTTGAAATTGATGCTTTGGTAACCTAAGAACCAACCATATTGTAGGAAATATTAAGATGTTATCAGGGGTATAAGAGATGGGGGGCAGTGGCACAAACTGGGAAAGCAGCTGCCTCCTCTCCCCGCTCACAGCTCTCAGAGAGAGAGAGACTTGCTGGCTCTCATGGCTGCATTTATGTCTTAAAAGAAAGTCTCATCTTAATAGTGAAGAGACCAAAGAAGACAGAATATTCTGGAAGATAAAACCTGGTTGTAATTTAGAGAGTGACTAAAAATTCTATTTTTTTGTCAGTGGGAGTTGTATTTATCTGAACAGCACTCCGTTAGAATTGCGTTTTATTCGGTTTGTTAATAGTTTAGTTCACCTGTTCGCTGTTTCTGAGATTATGAGACAAGGTGTTCCTCTTTGAATGGTTCGGTGTCAGATTCCCAGAGAAGGGAGCCACCTCTGCTTCATAACGGTCAGTGCTCGGTCAAGGGTAACACCAAGGTAAATGGGATGTTGTTCGTGATTCAGTCGCTGGCCATTCACGGAGATGTTGAGTTCTCGCTTAGTGCTGACATTATGGAGGGGGAATATACTTGAGACTGTTCATAGAATCATAGGATCCTACAGTGCAGAAGGAGGCCATTCAGCCCATCGAGTCTGCGCCCAGGCCCCATCCCCATAACCCCATGCATTTACCTTAGCTAGTCTCCCTGACACTAAAGGGTCAATTTAGCATGGTCAATCCACCTAACCCGCACATCTTTGGTCTGTGGGAGGAAACCAGAGCACCCGGAGGAAACCCACGCAGACACGGGGAGAATGTGCAAACTCCACACAGACCAAGCCGGGAATTGAACCCAGGTCCCTGGCGCTGTGAGGCAGCAGTGCTAACCACTGTGCCACCGTGTTGTTGCTGGACTGAAGGTGCCATGTCTTACTGTAGTTGGCTAGATTTGCAACATCGTTGTTCAGTGTTGCCGCAAGTTTAGAAAATGTGTGAGACCAAGAGACACAGCTGATATCGTCAGCAGCGATGAACTTCCGAGACAGAGCTGGAGGTGGATTATTTTTCCGTTAAAAGTTAGTCAAATCCCTAAAGTGTAACATAATGATTGACGTTATTATCCCCACAGTAGGCACAGCTTTTTGTTATCTTGACTTAATTTGTGTTTTGACTCTTTTCACTCCGTTACAAACTCTCTGGGAAAGGCTGGGAGCTGAAAGACAGATATTAAAAAGCCGTGCTCGGTTCCAGAGGCACAGTCTGCAGACGAATGGGCTGAATGGCCTCCTCTGTGCTGCAAGATTCTGGTGAGATCCTCTTGTTCTGTTGCAGACGGTGAAGATGATCCCAGCTCAAAAAACAATAGCTGTCTGATTCTTATCAAGGTGCAAGCATTGCAGGAGTGACTCTCAGACACAGAATTACTCACCGCCTCCGTGCACTCAGCAATGTTTTCCTTTTAAAATTAATTCCCGGAATATCATATTGAAATCCTGTTTTTAAAACTAACTAATCCACTTGCTCTTTTATTGTGTTGAAGCTACGTGCCTTTTAATTGCCTCCACTGTAAACAACTCAAGAACTATATCTGAAAGGTCATTACATTGAGTGGGGATTGACAATCCAGGGACAAGATTCTAGCAAACTACAAAAGCTTTCAGTTTGAATTCTAAACTTCTCTGCCCTTGAGAGTGAATTTGTATATTTTACAGCTCCATTCACACCCACTGGACAATTCAAAGCATTCCTGGGGCATCCTGGCACACAGTCATAGAATCATAGAATCATAGAATCCCTACAGTGCAGAAGGAGGCCATTCGGCCCATCGAGTCTGCACCGACCACAATCCCACCCAGGCCCTATCCCCACATATTTTACCCGCTAATCCCTCTAACCTACGCATCTCAGGACTCTAAGGGGCAATTTTTAACCTGGCCAATCGACCTAACCCGCACATCTTTGGACTGTGGGAGGAAACCGGAGCACCCGGAGGAAACCCACGCAGACACGAGGAGAATGTGCAAACTCCACACAGACAGTGACCCGAGCCGGGAATCGAACCCGTGACCCTGGAGCTGTGAAGCAGCAGTGCTAACCACTGTGCTACCGTGCCGCCCCAGTGTTATTGACACTTGCAGCAATTGGGAAACACAGGATGGGGAGGGGTGCGGGGGGGGGGGGGGACGGTGGGCTTCTCCAGCCCCATCAGATGGCTGGTCGGAATCGCGATGCCCTGCTGAATGGAGTGTCGGCCAAAAAGGACGGGAACCCAAAAATTATGCAAACCCACCAATTGTAATACAATTAGCGGGTTGGATAGCCCATTCACCGGTCTCCCACCATGCATCCACCAAGCCAGTGGGAACTGCACCAGGCGGGCTTTGGTGCTGGGAATGAACCTGGCACATTGGACCCCGCGGAGGGTCAAGGAGGTAGGTCCAGTAGTCATTTGCCCCTCCGCCACTCCCAGGCTGTGGAGAGAGGGACCCCAAGGTTCATGAGGGTTGGTGTGCTCAGGCTGGGGGCAAGGGGTTGACCTTGCCACCCTTCCCCAGGATGAGGGTCTCCTGGCTGGACTGCCCCTTCCAGCCATAACAAAACTGAAGATCACCCCTGGCATGGTGATTTCAAGCAGCTTTCTGCTCAACATCTGCATTCCTGCCTGTCTTCTGTGAGAACTTTGAAGTGGCCTAGTCACTTTAATCTCCATGTGCTCAGTCACCCTGCGGGGAGCTGATATCGTGACAGAAGCCGGATGTGGTGGTGAAGTGTGTGGAATATTCATGGGAAAATTGTGGGCTCTTAATGGACTCGATCTCGTCTGGGATGCTGTGGCTCACAAACATCTCTTTTAGCACCTTAAATGGAGTTGTATTTATTTGATTTGATTTATTATTGTCACATGTATTAGCATACAGTGAAAAGTATTGTTTCTTCCGCATTATACAGATAAAGCATACTGTACATAGAGAAGGAAAGGAGAGAGTGCAGAATGTAGTGTTACAGTCATAGCTAGGGTGTAGAGAAAGATCAACTTAATGCAAGGTAAGCCCATTCAAAAGTCTGACAGCAGCAGGGAAGAAGCTGTTCTTGAGTTGGTCGGTACGTGTCCTCAGACTTTTGTATCTTTTTCCCAATGGAAGAAGGTGGAAGAGAGAATGTCCAGGATGCATGGGGTCCTTAATTATAGAACATAGAACATAGAACATAGAACATTACAGCGCAGAACAGGCCCTTCGGCCCACGATGTTGCACCGACCAGTTAAAAAAAAAAACTGTGACCCTCCAACCTAAACCAATTTCTTTTCGTCCATGAACCTATCTACGGATCTCTTAAACGCCCCCAAACTAGGCGCATTTACTACTGATGCTGGCAGGGCATTCCAATCCCTCACCACCCTCTGGGTAAAGAACCTACCCCTGACATCGGTTCTATAACTACCCCCCCTCAATTTAAAGCCATGCCCCCTCGTGCTGGATTTCTCCATCAGAGGAAAAAGGCTATCACTATCCACCCTATCTAAACCTCTAATCATCTTATATGTTTCAATAAGATCCCCTCTTAGCCGCCGCCTTTCCAGCGAAAACAATCCCAAATCCCTCAGCCTCTCCTCATAGGATCTCCCCTCCATACCAGGCAACATCCTGGTAAACCTCCTCTGCACCCTCTCCAAAGCCTCCACATCCTTCCTGTAATGTGGGGACCAGAACTGCACACAGTACTCCAAGTGCGGCCGCACCAGAGTTGTGTACAGTTGCAACATAACGCTACGACTCCTAAATTCAATCCCCCTACCAATAAACGCCAAGACACCATATGCCTTCTTAACAACCTTATCTACTTGATTCCCAACTTTCAGGGATCTATGCACACATACACCTAGATCCCTCTGCTCCTCCACACTATTCAAAGTCCTCCCGTTAGCCCTATACTCAACACATCTGTTATTCCTACCAAAGTGAATTACCTCACACTTCTCCGCATTAAACTCCATCCGCCACCTCTCGGCCCAACTTTGCAACCTGTCTAAGTCTTCCTGCAAACTACGACACCCTTCCTCACTGTCTACCACACCACCGACTTTGGTGTCATCAGCAAATTTGCTAATCCACCCAACTATACCCTCATCCAGATCATTAATAAATATTACAAACAGCAGTGGCCCCAAAACAGATCCCTGAGGTACACCACTTGTAACCGCACTCCATGATGAATATTTACTATCAACCACCACCCTCTGTTTCCTATCCGCTAGCCAATTCCTGATCCAATTTCCTAGATCACCCCCAATCCCATACATCTGCATTTTCTGCAGAAGCCTACCATGGTGAACCTTATCAAACGCCTTACTAAAATCCATATATACCACGTCCACTGCCTTG
This sequence comes from Mustelus asterias, assembly GCF_964213995.1. Classification (NCBI taxonomy): domain Eukaryota; kingdom Metazoa; phylum Chordata; class Chondrichthyes; order Carcharhiniformes; family Triakidae; genus Mustelus; species Mustelus asterias. The sequence goes on from NC_135818.1 coordinate 88,299,427, forward strand.
CCCCCATCCACCTCCTTGGTCACTTTCTCAAAAAACTCAATAAGGTTAGTAAGGCACGACCTACCTGCCACAAAACCATGCTGACTATCACCTATCAATTCATTACTCTCCAAATAACTATAAATCCTATCCCTTATAATTTTTTCCAACATCTTGCCGACAACAGAAGTGAGACTCACCGGTCTATAATTCCCGGGGAAGTCTCTGTTCCCCTTCTTAAACAATGGGACAACATTCGCTAACCTCCAATCTTCTGGTACTATACCAGAGGCCAACGACGACCTGAAGATCAGAGCCAGAGGCTCTGCAATCACTTCTCTTGCCTCCCAGAGAATCCTTGGATAAATCCCATCCGGACCAGGGGATTTATCTATTTTCAGACCCTCCAGAATATCCTGCACATCCTCCTTATCAACTGTAATACTGTCTATTCTACTCCCTTGCAACCCAGTGTCCTCCTCAGCTATATTCATGTCCCCTTGCGTGAACACCGAAGAGAAATATTGGTTCAATGCTTCACCAATCTCCTCCGGTTCCACACATAACTTCCCTCTGCCATCTATAACTGGCCCTAAACTTGCCCTAACCAACCTTCTGTTCTTGACATACCTATAGAACGCCTTAGGATTCTCTTTAACCCTATCCGCCAAAGTCTTCTCATGTCCCCTTTTAGCCCTTCTAAGCTCGCTCTTCAACTCCCTCTTAGCCAATCTAAAGCTTTCTAGTGCACTACCCGAGTGCTCACGTCTCATCCGAACATAAGCCTCCTTTTTCTTTTTAACCAACAAAGAAACTTTTTTGGTGCACCACGGTTCCCTAGCCCTACCAATTCCTCCTTGCCTGACAGGGACATACCTATCACAGACTCGCAGTAGCTGCTCCTTGAAAAAACTCCACATGTCGGACGTTCCCAGTCCCTGTAATCTCCTAGTCCAACCTATGTTTCCTAATTCTCTCCTAATAGCCTCATAATTACCCTTCCCCCAGCTAAAACCACTGGCCCGAGGTTCATGCCTATCCCTTTCCATCACTAAGGTGAACGTAACCGAATTGTGGTCACTATCACCAAAATGCACACCAACTTCCAAGTCTAGCACCTGGTCTGGCTCATTTCCCAGCACCAGATCCAATATAGCCTCACCTCTAGTTGGCCTGTCTACATACTGAGTCAAAAAACCTTCCTGCACGCTTTGAACAAAAACTGACCCCTCTAACGAGCTAGAGCTATAACAATTCCAGTCAATATTAGTCAAGTTAAAATCCCCCATAACAATTGCCCTATTACTTTCACTCCTAAGCAGGATTGACTCCGCAATCCTTTCCTCAACCTCTCTAGAACTTTTAGGAGGTCTATAAAAGACTCCCAACAGGGTGACCTCTCCTCTCCTATTTCTAATCTCCGCCCATACTACCTCAACAGATAAGTCCTCATCAAACCTCCTCTCTGACACTGTGATACAATCTCTGATCAATAATGCTACCCCTCCCCCTCTTCTACCTCCTTCCCTACTTCGACTAAAACATTTGAACCCCGGGACCTGCAGCATCCATTCCTGCCCCTGCTCTATCCATGTCTCTGAAATAGCCACAACATCGAAGTCCCAGGTACTGATCCACGCTGCAAGTTCACCCACTTTATTGCGAATACTCCTGGCATTGAAGTATACACATTTCAAACCCTGCTCCACCCCACCTCTGCAATGCCGTGCATTGCAGTCCCCATCCATGCATCCCTCACTTTCAGCCCCACTACTCAGGATCCCTCCCCCCCCCCGAATCAGTTTAAACCTCCCTGCATGGCCTTAGCAAATTTACCCCCCAGGATATTGGTCCCCTTCTGATTAAGGTGTAGACCATCCTTCTCTTATGCTGGCTGCTTTTCCAAGGCAGTGGGAAGTGTAGACAGAGTCAATTGATGGGAGGCTGGTTTGTGTGATGGATTGACCCTTTGTAGTTTCTTGCGGTCTTGAGCAGAGCAGGAGCCATACCAAGCTGTGATACAACCAGAAAGAATGCTTTCTTTGGTGCATCTGTAAAACTTGGTGAGAGTCGTAGCTGACATGCCAAATTTCCTTAGTCTTCTGAGAAAATAGAGGTGTTGGTGAGCTTTCTTAACTATAGTGTCGGCATGGGGGAACCAGGACAGGTTGTTGGTGATCTGGACACCTGGAAACCTGAAGCTCTCAACCATTTCTACTGTTTCTATTTAGTTGCTTCACCCCAACCCATTAGGAGAAATATTCGAGTGTAAGGAACAATTTACTGTGGATGGTGGACAGGTCAATGCTCAGCCTCTCCCAGGGTCTGCTTGGGAATTGTGTGGGGATGAGAGGTTCTCTCTGGTCCAGTCTGTGCAACACACACATCTGCCAACTTACAACTGCGTCTTCAATAACCTTGGAAATTCCTCAGCCGACACGGGCTGGGCCCAGGCTCTGCCCTTGCTGATACCCAGATGGCTCTGGTGTGTTTGATGAAGGATCTCTGGCCACTGGGAGTCTGGGATGACCAGTTGTTCATTGTCGACCAGGAGGTCAGCTATAATCAGAAAGCGCTTTTGTTGCTCGTGCTGAGTTTGTGTGATGTGTCCTCCATCTGGTCTTTGTCGAAGCTTCTATCTGCGGAGGTGGGCACACTTCCTCTTCGCACCAATTCGCTCCCTATTCACACCAATAGTGGATGTATTGGAGTTCACCTTGGGTCACTGGCAGGTGTCAGGAAGGAGACCAGCTGGGAGCTGTCTATACGATTAGGTCGACACACAGCTCTGTTTCACATCACACTGACCCAGGGTCTGGGCCGTGTGCCCCATATGGTACAATGCTGACCACAATCTTGAGATTCTCTGTAGATCTGGGGGTGGTGCCAGTGGGAAAAAAGGGAGAGAGGGCAGGAGAGGACAAAGCAACACAAACCAGAGGCCAGTCAGTCGAATGTGGAGAAACCTCTGACAGTGCAATCTGTTTACGATTTACATAGATGATTTGGAGTTGGGGACCAAGTGTAGTGTGTCAAAATTCACAGATGACACTAAGATGGGTGGAAGAGCAAAGTGGGCAGAGGACGCTGAAAGTCTGCAAAGAGATATAGATAATCTAAGTGAGCGGGCGAGGGTCTGGCAGATGGAGTACAATGTTGGTAAATGTGAGGTCATCCATTTTTGTAGGAATAACAGCAAAATGGACTATTATTTAAATGGTAAAAAATTGCAGCATGCTGCTGTGCAGTGGGACCTGGGTGTCCTTGTACAGGAATCTCAAGGAGTTGGTTTGCAGGTGCAGCAGGTAATTAAGAAGGCAAATGGAATTTTGTCCTTCATTGCGAGAGGGATGGAGTTTAAAAACAGCGAGGTTATATTGCAGCTGTATAAAGTGCTGGTGAGGCCACACCTGGAGTACTGTGTACAGTTTTGATTTCCTTACTTGAGAAAGGATATACTGGCATTGGAGGGGGTGCAGAGGAGATTCACTAGGTTGATTCCAAGTTGAGAGGGTTGGCTTATGAGGAGAGACTGAGTAGACTGGCACAATACTCATTGGAATTCAGAAGAATGAGAGGAGATCTTATAGAAACATATAAGATTATGAAGGGAATAGATGAGATAGAAGCAGGGAAGTTGTTTCCACTGGCGGGTGAAACTGGAACTAGGGGCATAGCCTCAAAATAAGGGGGAGCAGATTTAGGATTGAGTTGAGGAGGAACTTCTTCACACAAAGGGTTGTGAATCTGTGCAGTTCCCTCCCCAGTGAAGCAGTTGAGGCTACCTCATTGAATGTTTTTAAGGCAAGGATAGATACATTTTTGTACTGTAAAGGAATTAAGGGTTATGGTGAGCGGGCAGGTAAGTGGAGCTGAGTCCATGAAACGATCAGCCATGATCTTATTGAATGGCGGAGCAGGCTCGAGGGGCCAGATGGCCTACTCCTGCTCCTAGTTATTATCATAGAATCCCTACAGAGCAGAAAGAGGCAATTTGGCCCATCGAGTCTGCACCACAATCCCACCCAGGCCCTACTCCCATAACCTCACATATTTACCCTAACACTAAGGGGCAATTTAGCATGGCCAATTAACCTAACCTGCACATCTTTGGACTGTGGGAGGAAACCGGAGCACCCGGAGGAAACCAAACACAGGGAGAATGTGCAAACTCCACGCAGACAGTGAACCTGGGTCCCTGGCGCTGTGAGGCTGCAGTGCTAACCACTGTGCCATCGTGCCGCACTGTGTCTTCTTATGAGACAGAATGAATAGACACTTGTGTCTAATAAATGAATATCAGCAGCAATTTATTAAAGACAAATAGTCCCTTGCTGTACTACATCATTCTGTGATACTAGACCATAACAGTGATCTCAGAAGTATTTCATTGTCTGTTTCTCAAAAACCAATAAAGAATGGAAAACAAAACAGATTGATGGATTTCTATGAAACACCTTTTGAAAATTAATTTTTCCTCTTTTTAGTCATTTCAATCCCTTCGATTCTGTCGATATTTTTCAGATTAAATTGAAAATCTAATTTATCTTGACCACAATATTCCACACAGCTACTGGTGGTGGATGTATCAAACTTCCATTTCCTTAAAGATCAGAGCATCAGAGCAGCCTCAAAACAAAGCCCCGAGGTCCTTCCTTTTAGCATGGCCAATCCACCCAACCTGCACATCTTTGGACTGTGGGAGGAAACCGGAGCACCCGGAGGAAACCCACGCAGATATGGGGAGAATGTGCAGACTCCATACAGGCAGTGACCCAAGGCCAGGAATCGAACCTGGGTCCCTGGCGCTGCGAGGCAGCAGTGCTAACCACTGTGCCGCCGTGCCGCTGTTGTCTCTGTGTGTTTCAGTAACTGGGGTTCAGTTCTCGAGCAATATTTACTAAAAAGCAGAGGATTTAGGTTAATCTTCTGCAGCAACATAGTTAGACCACATTGCATGTCTCTCCATTTTACAGTAAGGATAAGGAATCGCTGGGAAACTCAGATGTCGAAGGATGAGGCAGAGGAAGAACTGGGGGTTTATAAATGGAAGATTGTCACGAATGAATCTGATAGGGAATTCAGGGAATGGTGCATCCGGGGAGTGGTGACAATGTGGACCTCACTCCCACAAGGATGGTGGATAGCATCCCAGCATGAGGGGAAGCGGGAGAGGAAGTGAAGGCTTTATAGATGGAGAGGGAGGAAGAAGGGTGAGGAAGCTGGTTTGAAGTATAAACACCAACAGGGACCTGCTGTAAGTACTGGAATACCCCATCCGACTGAAGCACTGCCCTCACACTTCTTTTATCTGTCTCAGTCATGTTTTATTTAGACACTAACATGAAGGCAAAAGGCTGCAGACGCTGGAATTCTGAATTAAAACCAGGAAGTCCTGATGAAAAGTCATTGCGGTGAAACATTCTGTGAATTTCTCTCTTCACAGATGCTGCCCGCACTGCTGCGTGTTTCCAGCATTGTCATGTTGTGTTGCTTTCTTTCAGCACCGGAGGTTCCTGCAGCAGTTGGCTGAGGCAATGAAGGTGGAGCAGGACCTGTTGGCCGATGATTGGGAGTCTCAGAGCCAGAGGCTGGTGGCCAGAGCTCGGCAGCTCACACAGCGGGAGGCCGAGGCGCTCAGTGATAACCAGGAGCTCCAGCACACTCTACAGAGAAAGGTGAGTGCTGCTCCCAACTTTCGGCCTGGGGGTCTCACTGCAGGATGAAGTTTTGGAAAGTGTAGAACATTGTGAGGACTTGAGCACTCACAGAATATCACGTGATGAAGGAGCAGCGCTCCGAAAGCTCGTGATGCCAAATAAACCTTTTGGACTTTAACCTGGTGTTGTGAGACTTCTTACAATAAATTTTATGCAGAGATTTAGACTCAGTTAACAAGAACTTTACTCTGTATCTAACCCTTGCTGTACCTGGTCTGGGAGTGTTTGATCGGGACAGTGTAGAGGGAGCTTTACTCTGTATCTAACCCCGTGCTGTACCTGTCCTGGGAGTGTTTGATGGGGGACGATGTAGAGGGAGCTTTACTCTGTATCTAACCCCGTGCTGTACCTGTCCTGGGAGTGTTTGAAGGGGGACAGTGTAGAGGGAGGTTTACTCTGTATCTAACCCCGTGCTGTACCTGTCCTGGGAGTGTTTGATGGGGGCAGTGTAGAGGGAGGTTTACTCTGTATCTAACCCCGTGCTGTACCAGTCCTGGGAGTGTTTGATGGGGACAGTGTAGAGGGAGGTTTACTCTGTATCTAACCCCGTGCTGTACCTGTCCTGGGAGTGTTTGATGGGGGACGGTGTAGAGGGAGCTTTACTCTGTATCTAACCCCGTGCTGTACCAGTCCTGGGAGTGTTTGATGGGGACAGTGTAGAGGGTGCTTTACTCTGTATCTAACCCCGTGCTGTACCAGTCCTGGGAGTGTTTGATGGGTGACAGTGTAGAGGGAGCTTTACTCTGTATCTAACCCCGTGCTGTACCTGTCCTGGGAGTGTTTGATGGGGACAGTGTAGAGGGTGCTTTACTCTGTATCTAACCCCGTGCTGTACCAGTCCTGGGAGTGTTTGATGGGTGACAGTGTAGAGGGAGCCAAAAGAGAAAATGCTGGAAAATCTCAGCAGGTCTGGCAGCATCTGTGAGGAGAGAAAAGAGCTGACGTTTCGAGTCTGGACGACCCTGTGTCAAAGCTAAAAGGCAGAGAAAGTGTGAGATATTTATACTGCAGGGTGAGGGAATGAAAGATGAGTCATAGCCACAGTAACCTTTTGTTCCGATGATGCCACTTTCCAAAGTGGGTCTTCTAATATGTGCCCCTTTTTCCTCAACCGTGGATTCCCATCTACAGTTGTCGACAGGGCCCTCAATAGCGTGCGGTCGATCTCCTGCGCCACGACCCTCACCCCCTCCCCGACCTCCCAGATAGAGTCCCCCTTGTTCTCACATTTCACCCTGCCAGCATCCGCATGCAAAGCATAATCCTCCACCATTTTCGCCAACCCCAGCGTGATGCCACCACCAAACACATCTTCCCTTCACTCCCTCTGTCAGCATTCCGCAGAGACCGTTCCCTCCGGGATAACCTAGTCCACACCTCCACTATACCCAACACCTCTCCCGTCACTCATGGCATCTTCCCATGCAATCACAGAAGGTGTAACACCTGCCCCTTTACCTCTTCCATGCTCACCATCCAAGATCCAAAACACTCATTCCAGGTGAAGCAGCGTTTCACTTGCACCTTACAATTTGGTCTATTGCATTCGCTGCTCCCAATGTGGTCTCCTCTATATCGGAGAGACCAAGTGTAGACTGGGTGATCGCTTTGCTGAGCACCTTCAGTCTGTGCGCAATCAGGACCCTGACCTTCTGGTTGCTGTGATGTGGAGATGCCGGCGTTGGACTGGGGTAAACACAGTAAGAAGTTTAACAACACCAGGTTAAAGTCCAACAGGTTTATTTGGTAGCAAAAGCCACACAAGCTTTCGGAGCTCTCAGCCCCTTCTTCAGGTGAGTGGGAATTCTGTTCACAAACAGAGCTTATAAAGACACAGACTCAATTTACATTAATAATGGTTGGAATGCGAATACTTACAACTAATCAAGTCTTTAAGAAACGAAACAATGTGAGTGGAGAGAGCATCAAGACAGGCTAAAAAGATGTGTATTGTCTCCAAACAAGACAGCCAGTGAAACTCTGCAGGTCCACGCAACTGTGGGAGTTACAAATAGTGTGACATGAACCCAATATCCCGGTTGAGGCCGTCCTCGTGTGTGCGGAACTTGGCTATCAGTTTCTGCTCAGCGACTCTGCACTGTCGTGTGTCGCGAAGGCCGCCTTGGAGAACGCTTACCCGAATATCAGAGGCCGAATGCCCGTGACCGCTGAAGTGCTCCCCAACAGGAAGAGAACAGTCTTGCCTGGTGATTGTCGAGCGGTGTTCATTCATCCGTTGTCGCAGCGTCTGCATAGTTTCCCCAATGTACCATGCCTCGGGACATCCTTTATTGCGGCGTATCAGGTAGACAACGTTGGCCGAATTGCAAGAGTATGTACCGTGTACCTGGTGGATGATGTTCTCACGTGAGATGATGGCATCTGTGTCGATGATCCGGCACGTCTTGCAGAGGTTGCTGTGGCAGGGTTGTGTGGTGTCATGGTCACTGTTCTCCTGAAGGCTGGGTAGTTTGCTGCGGACAATGGTCTGTTTGAGGTTGTGCGGTTGTTTGAAGGCAAGAAGTGGGGGTGTGGGAATGGCCTTGGCGAGCCTTGGCCTTGGCCTTGGCCCCGGGCAATGGGACCCTGTGCGAGAACCTCTCCGGCTATGTCGAGGGCATCCTGAAACCCATTGTACAAAGAACCCCCAGCTTTTGTCGCGACACAACGGACTTCCTACAGAAACTCGGCACACATGGAGCAGTTGAACCAGGAGCGCTCCTCGTTACAATGGATGTCTCGGCACTCTACACCAGCATCCCCCATGACGATGGCATTGCTGCAACGGCCTCAGTGCTCAGCGCCAACAACTGCCAGTTTCCAGATGCAATTTTACATCTCATCCGCTTCATCCTGGACCACAATATCTTCACCTTCAACAACCAGTTCTTCATCCAGACACACGGAACAGCCATGGGGACCAAATTCGCACCTCAATATGCCAACATCTTCATGCACAGGTTCGAACAAGACTTCTTCACCGCACGGGACCTTCAACCGATGCTACACACTAGATACATCGATGACATTTTCTTCCTTTGGACTCATGGTGAACAATCACTGAAACAACTATATGATGACATCAACAAGTTCCATCCCACCATCAGACTCACCATAGACTACTCTCCGGAATCGGTTGCATTCTTGGACACACGCATCTCCATTAAGGACGGTCACCTCAGCACCTTACTGTACCGCAGGCCCACGGATAACCTCACGATGCTCCACTTCTCCAGCTTCCACCCTAAACACGTTAAAGAAGCCATCCCCTACGGACAAGCCCTCCGTATACACAGGATCTGCTCGGATGAGGAGGATCGCAACAGACACCTCCGGATGCTGAAAGATGCCCTCATAAGAACAGGATATGGCGCTAGACTCATTGATCAACAGTTCCAACGCGCCCCAGCGAAAAACCGCACCGACCTCCTCAGAAGACAAACACGGGACACAGTGGACAGAGTACCCTTCGTTGTCCAGTACTTCCCCGGAGCGGAGAAGCTACGGCATCTCCTCCGGAGCCTTCAACATGTCATTGATGAAGACGAACATCTCGCCAAGGCCATCCCCACACCCCCACTTCTTGCCTTCAAACAACCGCACAACCTCAAACAGACCATTGTCCGCAGCAAACTACCCAGCCTTCAGGAGAACAGTGACCATGACACCACACAACCCTGCCACAGCAACCTCTGCAAGACGTGCCGGATCATCGACACAGATGCCATCATCTCACGTGAGAACACCATCCACCAGGTACACGGTACCTACTCTTGCAATTCGGCCAACGTTGTCTACCTGATACGCCGCAATAAAGGATGTCCCGAGGCATGGTACATTGGGGAAACTATGCAGACGCTGCGACAACGGATGAATGAACACCGCTCGACAATCACCAGGCAAGACTGTTCTCTTCCTGTTGGGGAGCACTTCAGCGGTCACGGGCATTCGGCCTCTGATATTCGGGTAAGCGTTCTCCAAGGCGGCCTTCGCGACACACGACAGCACAGAGTCGCTGAGCAGAAACTGATAGCCAAGTTCCGCACACACGAGGACGGCCTCAACCGGGATATTGGGTTCATGTCACACTATTTGTAACTCCCACAGTTGCGTGGACCTGCAGAGTTTCACTGGCTGTCTTAAGAACATAAGAACATAAGAAATAGGAGCAGGAGTAGGCCATCTAGCCCCTCGAGCCTGCCCCGCCATTCAATAAGATCATGGCTGATCTGACGTGGATCAGTACCACTTACCCGCCTGATCCCCATAACCCTTAATTCCCTTACCGCTCAGGAATCCATCCATCCGCGCTTTAAACATATTCAGCGAGGTAGCCTCCACCACCTCAGTGGGCAGAGAATTCCAGAGATTCACCACCCTCTGGGAGAAGAAGTTCCTCCTCAACTCTGTCTTAAACCGACCCCCCTTTATTTTGAGGCTGTGTCCTCTAGTTTTAACTTCCTTACTAAGTGGAAAGAATCTCTCCGCCTCCACCCTATCCAGCCCCCGCATTATCTTATAAGTCTCCATAAGATCCCCCCTCATCCTTCTAAACTCCAACAAGTACAAACCCAATCTCCTCAGCCTCTCCTCATAATCCAAACCCCTCATCTCCGGTATCAACCTGGTGAACCTTCTCTGCACTCCCTCCAATGCCAATATATCCTTCCTCATATAAGGGGACCAATACTGCACACAGTATTCCAGCTGCGGCCTCACCAATGCCCTGTACAGGTGCATCAAGACATCCCTGCTTTTATATTCTATCCCCCTCGCAATATAGGCCAACATCCCATTTGCCTTCTTGATCACCTGTTGTACCTGCAGACTGGGCTTTTGCGTCTCATGCACAAGGACCCCCAGGTCCCTTTGCACGGTAGCATGTTTTAATTTGTTTCCATTGAGATAGTAATCCCATTTGTTATTATTTCCTCCAAAGTGTATAACCTCGCATTTATCAACGTTATACTCCATTTGCCATATCCTCGCCCACTCACTCAGCCTGTCCAAATCTCTCTGCAGATCTTCTCCGTCCTCCACACGATTCACTTTTCCACTGATCTTTGTGTCGTCTGCAAACTTTGTTACCCTACACTCCGTCCCCTCCTCCAGATCATCTATATAAATGGTAAACAGTTGCGGCCCGAGTACCGATCCCTGCGGCACGCCACTAGTTACCTTCCTCCAACCGGAAAAACACCCATTTATTCCGACTCTTTGCTTCCTGTCGGATAGCCAGTCCCCAATCCACTTTAACACACTACCCCCAACTCCGTGTGCCCTAATCTTCTTCAGCAGCCTTTTATGGGGCACCTTATCAAACGCCTTTTGGAAATCCAAAAACACCGCATCCACCGGTTCTCCTCCATCAACCGCCCTCGTCACATCTTCATAAAAATCCAACATGTTCGTCAAGCACGACTTTCCCCTCATGAATCCATGCTGCGTCTGATTGATCGAACCATTTCTATCCAGATGCCCTGCTATCTCCTCTTTAATAATGGATTCCAGCATTTTCCCTACTACAGACGTTAAGCTGACCGGCCTATAGTTACCCGCCTTTTGTCTCCTTCCTTTTTTAAACAGCGGCGTAACATTAGCCGTTTTCCAATCAACCGGCACTACCCCAGAATGCAACGAGTTTTGATAAATAATCACTAACGCATCCACTATTACCTCTGACATTTCTTTCAATACCCTGGGATGCATTCCATCCGGACCCGGGGACTTATCCACCTTCAGTCCCATTAGTCTACCCAGCACTGCCTCTCTGGTAACATTAATCGTATTAAGTATTTCTCCTGCTGCCAACCCTCTATCATTAATATTTGGCAAACTATTTGTGTCCTCCACCGTGAAGACCGACACAAAAAACGTATTTAAAGACTCAGCCATATCCTCATTTCCCACTATTAACTCCCCCCTCTCGTCCTCCAAGGGTCCAACATGTCTTGTCTGGAGACAATACACATCTTTTTAGCCTGTCTTGATGCTCTCTCCACTCACATTGTTTCGTTTCTTAAAGACTTGATTAGTTGTAAGTATTCGCATTCCAACCATTATTAATGTAAATTGAGTCTGTGTCTTTATATGCTCTGTTTGTGAACAGAATTCCCACTCACCTGAAGAAGGGGCTTGGAGCTCCGAAAGCTTGTGTGGCTTTTGCTACCAAATAAACCTGTTGGACTTTAACCTGGTGTTGTTAAACTTCTTACTTCCGGTTGCTGCCATTTTAACACACGATCTTGCTCCCCATGCCCACATGTCTGTCCTTGGCCTGCTGCAATGTTCCAGTGAAGCTCAACGCAAACTGGAGGAACAGCATCTCATCTTCCGGCTCGGCACTTTACAACCTTCCGGTCTCAACATCGAATTCAACAACTTCAGATGATTTGCTCGACCCCACCTCAGCTCCTGTGTTTCATTTTTCTTCCCCCCGACTCTTTTCCCCGACTTTACGTCCCTTCCTTTTTCTCTCCCTTTGCTTCTGCTTTTCTAAATCTTATCTCTGTCCCATCCATCGCCACCCACCCCCCGCCCCCCCCACCCCCCCCGCCCCCAATCTTAATTTTAGCTTCTTTGCTGTTTGGCCATTCACATCCTTTATTCTCTCTGTGGACAGCTATTAACTGGTTTCCCTGGTTTCTGTGGCTCTGACTCATCTTTCATTCCCTCACCCTGCAGTATAAATATATCACACTTTCTCTGCCTTTTAACTTTGACAAAGGGTCGTCCAGACTCGAAACGTCAGCTCTTTTCTCTCTTTACAGATGTTGCCAGACCTGCTGAGATTTTCCAGCATTTTCTCTTTTGGTTTCAGATTCCAGCACCGCAGTAATTTGCTTTGATCCAGTGTAGCGGGAGCTTTACTCTGTATCTAACCCCATGCTGCCCCTCTCCTGGGAGTGTTTGATGGGGACAGTGTAGAGGGAGCTTTACGCTGTATCTAACCCCATGCTGCCCCTCTCCTGGGAGTGTTTGATGGGCATGATGTGGAGATGCCGGCGTTGGACTGGGGTAAACACAGTAAGAAGTTTAACAACACCAGATTAAAGTCCAACAGGTTTATTTGGCAGGAAAAGCCACTAGCTTTCTGAACAGGCTGTTCCTTCGTCAGATGGTTGGATGTTCTCTCACCCACCCATCTGACGAAGAAACAGCCTGTTCCGAAAGCTAGTGGCTTTTGCTACCAAATAAACCTGTTGGACTTTAACCTGGTGTTGTTAGACTTCTTGCAGTGTTTGATGGGGACAGTGTAGAGGGAGCTTTACTCTGTATCTAACCCCGTGCTGTACCTGTCCTGGGAGTGTTTGATGGGGACAGTGTAGAGGAAGCTTTACTCTGTATCTAACCCCGTGCTGTACCTGTCCTGGGAGTGTTTGATGGGGACAGTGTAGAGGGAGCTTTACTCTGTATCTAACCCCGTGTTGTACCTGTCCTGGGAGTGTTTGATGGGGACAGTGTAGAGGGAGCTTTACTCTGTATCTAACCCCGTGCTGTACCTGTCCTGGGAGTGTTTGATGGGGACAGTGTAGAGGGAGCTTTACTCTGTATCTAACCCCGTGCTGTACCTGTCCTGGGAGTGTTTGATGGGGACAGTGTGGAGGGAGCTTTACTCTGTATCTAACCCCGTGCTGTCCCTGTCCTGGGAGTGTTTGATGGGGACAGTGTAGAGGGAGCTTTACTCTGTATCTAACCCCGTGCTGTCCCTGTCCTGGGAGTGTTTGATGGGGGACAGTGTCGAGGGAGCTTTACTCTGTATCTAACCCCGTGCTGTACCTGTCCTGGGAGTGTTTGATAGGCATGATGTGGAGATGCCGGCGTTGGACTGGGGTAAATACAGTAAGAGTTTTAACAACACCAGGTTAAAGTCCAACAGGTTTATTTGGTAGCAAATACCATTCGCTTTCGGAGCCCTGCTCCTTCGTCAGATGGAGTGGAAATGTGCTCTCAAACAGGGCACAGAGACACAAAATCAAGTTACAGAATACTGATTAGAATGCGAATCTTTACAGCTAATCAAGTCTTAAAGATACAGACAATGTGAGTGGAGGGAGCATTAGGCACATTGTAACCACAATTCTGTAAACGTTAGGATAGTAATGGAAAGAGATGAGTGTTGTCCTATGGGTAAGGTACTGAATTGGGGGAAGGCTAACTACAGCCGGATTAGGCAGGATTTGGTGGCTGTTGATTGGGAGAGGCTGTTCGAGGGTAAATCCACATCTGGTATGTGGGAGTCTTTTCAGGAGCAGTTGATAGGACTGCAGGATAGGCATGTGCCTGTAAAGAGGAAAGATAGGAAAGGTAGGATTCGAGAGCCGTGGATAACCAGTGAAATTGTGGGTCTAATCAAAAAGAAAAAAGAGGCATACATGAGGTCCACGCAGCTAAAAACAGATGGAGCACTGGAGGAATACAGAGAAAGTAGAAAAGAACTCAAACAGGGAGTTAGAAGGGCAAAAAGGGTCACGAAATGTCCTTGGCAGACAGGATTAAGGAGAATCCTAAGGCATTTTATACATACGTTAGGAACAAGAGGGTTGTTAGGGAAAGAATCGGACCTCTCAGGGACAAAGGAGGGGAATTATGCTTAGAACCAAAGGAAGTAGGAGAGATCCTAAATGAATACTTTGCATCAGTATTCACAAAGGAGAGGGACATGTTGACTGGTCGTGTCTTAGAGAGATGTGTTGACATGTTAGAAAAAATCTCAATTACATGGGAGGAAGTGTTAGGTTTTTTAGGAAACATTAAGACAGACAAATCCCCAGGGCTGGATGGCATCTATCCTAGACTCCTCAGGGAGGCAAGAGATGAAATTGCTGGGCCTCTAACAGAAATCTTTGTCTCTTCACTGGACACAGGTGAGGTCCCAGAGGATTGGAGGAGAGCAAATGTGGTCCCGTTATTTAAGAAGGGTAGCAAGAATAACCCGGGTAATTATAGGCCGGTGAGCTTGACGTCTGTGGCAGGGAAATTGTTGGAGAAGATTCTTAGAGATAGGATATATGCGCATTTAGAACTGAATAATCTCATTAGTGATAGACAGCATGGTTTTGTACGAGGGAGGTCATGCCTCACAAATTTGGTTGAGTTTTTTGAGGAGGTGACAAAAACGATTGACAGGGGAAGGGCCGTGGATGTCGTCTATATGGATTTTAGTAAAGCGTTTGACAAGGTCCCTCATGGCAGGCTGGTGCAAAAGGTTAAATCTCACGGGATAAAAGGTGAGCTAGCTAGATGGGTGGAGAACTGGCTTAGCCATAGAAGTCATGATGTGGAGATGCCGGCGTTGGACTGGGGTAAACACAGTAAGAAGTTTAACAACACCAGGTTAAAGTCCAACAGGTTTATTTGGTAGCAAAAGCCACACGGCTTTTGCTACCAAATAAACCTGTTGGACTTTAACCTGGTGTTGTTAAACTTCTTACTGTGTTAGCCATAGAAGACAGAGAGTAACAGTGGAGGGGTCTTTTTCCGGTTGGAGGTCTGTGACTAGTGGTGTTCCGCAGGGCTCTGTACTGGGACCTCTGCTGTTTGTGATATACATAAATGATTTGGAGGAAGATATAACTGGTGTGATCAGTAAGTTTGCGGACGACACGAAGATTGCTGGAGTTGCGGATAGTGATGAACATTGTCAGAGAATACAGCAGGATATAGATAGGCTGGAACATTGGGTGGAGAAATGGCAGATGGAATTTAATCCAGATAAATGCGAAGTGATGCATTTTGGTAGATCTAATGTAAGGGGGAGCTATACAATAAATGGTAGAACCATCAGGAGTATAGACACACAGAGGGACCTGGGTGTACAAGTCCACAGATCCTTAAAGGTGGCAGCACGGAGAGGGTGGTGAAGAAGGCATATGGCATGCTTGCCTTTATTGGACGGGGCATAGAATATAAAAGTTGGCATAAGATGTTGCAGCTGTATAGAACGTTGGTTAGGCCACATTTGGAATACTGCGTCCAGTTCTGGTCGCCACACTCCCAGAAAGACGTGGAGGCTTTGGAGAGAGTACAGAGAAGGTTTACCAGGATGTTGCCTGGTATGGAGGGTCTTAGCTATGAGGAGAGATTGTGTAAACTGGGGTTGTTCTCCCTGGAAAGACGGAGGATGAGGGGCGACCTAATAGAGGTGTATAAAATTATGAAGGGCATAGATAGGGTGAACAGTGGGAAGCTTTTTCCCAGGTTGGAGGTGACGAACACAAGGGGTCACGGGTTCAAGGTGAGGGGGGCAAGGTTCAACACAGATGTCAGGGAGACGTATTTTACACAGAGGGTGGTGGGGGCCTGGAATGCACTGCCAAGCAAGGTGATTGAGGCGGACACGCTGGGATCGTTTAAGACTTATCTAGATCGCCACATGAACAGACTGGGAATAGAGGGATACAAATGAATGGTCTAGTGGGCACATGAGCGGCGCGGGCTTGGAGGGCCGAAGGGCCTGTTCCTGTGCTGTATTGTTCTTTGTTAAAAAGATGTGTATTGTCTCCAGACAGGACAGCCAGTGCGATTCTGCAAATCCAGAAGGCAAGCTGTGGGGGTTACCGATAGTGTGACATGAACCCAAGATCCCGGTTTAGGCCGTCCTCATGTGTGCGGAACTTGGCTATCAGTCTCTGCTCAGCGACTCTGTGCTGTCGTGTGTCGCAAAGGCCGCCTTGGAGAACGCTTCAGCGGTCACGGGCATTCGGCCTCTGATCTTTGGGTAAGCATTCTCCAAGGCGGCCTTCACGACACACGACAGCTCAGAGTCGCTGAGCAGAAACAGATAGCCAAGTTCCGCACACATGAGGACGGCCTAAACCGGGATCTTGGGTTCATGTCACACTACCGGTAACCCCCACAGCTTGCCTCCTGGACTTGCAGAATCTCACTGGCTGTCCTGTCTGGAGACAATACACATCTCTTTAACCTGTGCTTAATGCTCCCTCCACTCACATTGTCTGTATCTTTAAGACTTGATTAGCTGTAAAGATTCGTATTCTAATCAGTATTCTGTAACTTGATTTTGTGTCTCTGTGCCCTGTTTGAGAGCAGATATCCACTCCATCTGACGAAGGAGCAGGGCTCCGAAAGCTAATGGTATTTGCTACCAAATAGACCTGTTGGACTTTAACCTGATGTTGTTAAAACTCTTACAGTGTTTGATGGGGACAGTGTAGAGGGAGGTTTACTCTGTATCTAACCCCGTGCTGTATCTGTACTGGGAGTATTTGATGGGGACAGTGTAGAGGGAGGAGGTTTACTCTGTATCTAACCCCGTGCTGTACCTGTCCTGGGAGTGTTTGATGGGGGGCAGTGTAGAGGGAGCTTTACTCTGTATCTAACCCCGTGCTGTTCCTGTCCTGGGAGTGTTTGATGGGGGACAGTGTAGAGGGAGCTTTACTCTGTATCTAACCCCGTGCTGTACTGTCCTGGGAGTGTTTGATGGGGACAGTGTAGAGGGAGCTTTACTCTGTATCTAACCCCATGCTGTACCTGTCCTGGGAGTGTTTGATGGGGACAGTGTAGAGGAGGCTTTACTCTGTACCTAACCCCGTGCTGTACCTGTCCTGGGAGTGTTTGATGGGGACAGTGTAGAGGAGGCTTTACTCTGTACCTAACCCCGTGCTGTACCTGTCCTGGGAGTGTTTGATGGGGACAGTGCAGAGGGAGCTTTACTCTGTATCTAACCCCGTGCTGTACCTGTCCTGGGAGTGTTTGATGGGGGACAGTGTAGAGGGAGCTTTACTCTGTACCTAACCCCGTGCTGTACCTGTCCTGGGAGTGTTTGATGGGGGACAGTGTAGAGGGAGCTTTACTCTGTATCTAACCCCGTGCTGTACCTGTCCTGGGAGTGTTTGATGGGGACAGTGTAGAGGGAGCTTTACTCTGTATCTAACCCCGTGCTGTACCTGTCCTGGGAGTGTTTGATGGGGGACAGTGTAGAGGGAGCTTTACTCTGTATCTAACCCCGTGCTGTACCTGTCCTGGGAGTGTTTGATGGGGGACAGTGTAGAGGGAGCTTTACTCTGTATCTAACTCCCGTGCTGTACTGGTCGTAGAAGGAGTTCTCGGTGAATCTCTTGGTGATATCGGCTATCCTGCTGCTCTGATGCAGAAACCTCTCTATTCACTGTCCAGTGGATGACAGTAAGTGGCAATTTTGGTGATTTGTAAGACCTAAGCACGGCTTTCACCAGGACAAGCTAATCTAAGCAAGGCCTTGCCTGAACAGAAAGATGTGAGCTAGCGTCCGGGCCTCACAGCCACTGTCTGCCTTAGAAAGAGTGAAAGTCAGTCGATTAGTTTGCTCATTTTCTACAGACAGCGGGTTGACAATGGATAATCCATTTGGTAAAGATGCTGTAGCCTCTTAATAAGATTCAATCTTCTCCTTAGCAATTACTTTGTTACCCAAGAACATTGAGTACTTTCCAAATAATCATTTTCCCCCTCCATCCACCTTGGTACAATCTCTCATTTTCAAATCTTCCTGTGTAGTTTGTCAAGAATAATTCCTGACCAGAGCAGATTCCTTTTTGACCGTCTGCTTGACATTCTGTACCGAGAGCGGGGGGTGGGGGGGGGGGGGGGGGGGGGGGGTGCAGTGCTTCCTGAAAGGGTCACACTCAGTACAACAGCTGCAGGTGTGATATTTAATACACTATTGACCACAGAGGAAAATGTCAGTACATTTTCTGAGTAATTGGTGGGCACAAGGTGGCTATCACTGATACAAGGCTCTGGTTTCTAAATGCATATTAATCAGGAGTATTGAGTCACTGGTTGTTGTGATGAGGTAAATAACACATTTTGAATGTTGTTCTGGCTGGGTTTCTGTGATAGCTCCAATCTGTGGGGGGAGACGGTGTCCAGAGGTGAATAACAAAAGTTTTACCTCACTTAAAGATGAAAGTTTTAAGAGACTGTTTTACATCTGTTCCTGCGTGTGGGACTCTGAGTGTGAGGCTGTGAGTGTGAGGCTGTGAGTGTGAGGCTGTGAGTGTGAGGCTGTGAGTGTGAGGCTGTGAGTGTGAGGCTGTGAGTGTGAGGCTGTGAGTGTGAGGCTGTGAGTGTGAGGCTGTGAGTGTGAGGCTGTGAGTGTGAGGGGCCGTGAGTGTGAGGGGCCGTGAGTGTGAGGGGCCGTGAGTGTGAGGCTCGGAGTGTGAGGGGCCGAGTGTGAGGGGCCGAGTGTGAGGGGCCGAGTGTGAGGCTCGGAGTGTGAGGCTCGGAGTGTGAGGGGTCGAGTGTGAGGCTCGGAGTGTGAGGGGCCGAGTGTGAGGGGCCGAGTGTGAGGGGCCGAGTGTGAGGCTCGGAGTGTGAGGCTCGGAGTGTGAGGCTCGGAGTGTGAGGGGCCGAGTGTGAGGCTCGGAGTGTGAGGCTCGGAGTGTGAGGGGCCGAGTGTGAGGGGCCGAGTGTGAGGCTCGGAGTGTGAGGCTCGGAGTGTGAGGGGCCGAGTGTGAGGCTCGGAGTGTGAGGCTCGGAGTGTGAGGGGTCGAGTGTGAGGGGCCGAGTGTGAGGCTCGGAGTGTGAGGCTGTGAGTGTGAGGCTGTGAGTGTGAGGCTGTGAGTGTGAGGCTGTGAGTGTGAGGCTGTGAGTGTGAGGCTGTGAGTGTGAGGCTGTGAGTGTGAGGCTGTGAGTGTGAGGCTGTGAGTGTGAGGCTGTGAGTGTGAGGCTGTGAGTGTGAGGCTGTGAGTGTGAGGGGCCGTGAGTGTGAGGGGCCGTGAGTGTGAGGGGCCGTGAGTGTGAGGCTCGGAGTGTGAGGGGCCGAGTGTGAGGGGCCGAGTGTGAGGGGCCGAGTGTGAGGCTCGGAGTGTGAGGCTCGGAGTGTGAGGGGTCGAGTGTGAGGCTCGGAGTGTGAGGGGCCGAGTGTGAGGGGCCGAGTGTGAGGCTCAGAGTGTGAGGCTCGGAGTGTGAGGCTCGGAGTGTGAGGCTCGGAGTGTGAGGGGCCGAGTGTGAGGCTCGGAGTGTGAGGCTCGGAGTGTGAGGGGCCGAGTGTGAGGGGCCGAGTGTGAGGCTCGGAGTGTGAGGCTCGGAGTGTGAGGGGCCGAGTGTGAGGCTCGGAGTGTGAGGCTCGGAGTGTGAGGGGTCGAGTGTGAGGGGCCGAGTGTGAGGCTCGGAGTGTGAGGCTCGGAGTGTGAGGCTCGGAGTGTGAGGCTCGGAGTGTGAGGGGTCGAGTGTGAGGGGCCGAGTGTGAGGGGCCGCGTGTGAGGCTCGGAGTGTGAGGCTCGGAGTGTGAGGCTCGGAGTGTGAGGGGTCGAGTGTGAGGGGTCGAGTGTGAGGGGTCGAGTGTGAGGGGCCAAGTGTGAGGGGCCGAGTGTGAGGGGCCGAGTGTGAGGCTCGGAGTGTGAGGCTCGGAGTGTGAGGGGCCGAGTGTGAGGGGCCGAGTGTGAGGCTCGGAGTGTGAGGCTCGGAGTGTGAGGGGCCGAGTGTGAGGCTCGGAGTGTGAGGCTCGGAGTGTGAGGGGTCGAGTGTGAGGGGCCGAGTGTGAGGCTCGGAGTGTGAGGCTCGGAGTGTGAGGCTCGGAGTGTGAGGGGTCGAGTGTGAGGGGTCGAGTGTGAGGGGCTGAGTGTGAGGGGCCGCGTGTGAGGCTCGGAGTGTGAGGCTCGGAGTGTGAGGCTCGGAGTGTGAGGGGTCGAGTGTGAGGGGTCGAGTGTGAGGGGTCGAGTGTGAGGGGCCAAGTGTGAGGGGCCGAGTGTGAGGGGCCGCGTGTGAGGCTCGGAGTGTGAGGCTGTGAGTGTGAGGCTGTGAGTGTGAGGCTGTGAGTGTGAGGCTGTGAGTGTGAGGCTGTGAGTGTGAGGCTCGGAGTGTGAGGCTCGGAGTGTGAGGCTGTAAGTGTGAGGATATACTTCCTCACTCATCTAATGAATCTGGTACCTGCTAAATGTTGTAAACAGCTTGGCAGAAACGGCTGTGCTGAGTAATTCCATTCCTGATGGAGCTGGTTTGTCCACAAGGACGTAGCTGACAGACACTCACCTCCTGACTCTCCAAAGCCGGCCCACCATCTACAAGGCACAAGTCAGGAGTGTGATAGAATGCTCTCCACTTGCCTGGATGAGTGCAGCACCAACAAGACCATCCAGGACAAAGCAGCTCACTTGATTGGTACCCCATTCACCACCTTAAACACCCACTCGCTCCACCACCAATGGACAGTGTTCAGTCCTTAGGCAGCACCTTCCAAACCCACAACCACTACCATCTAGAAGGGCAAGAGCACCAAACACATGGGAACATCACCATGTGTAGGTTCCCCTCCAAGCCACTCACCATCCTGCTGTTCCCTCACTGTCACTGGGTCATGGGTGGCATGCCTCATGAGGATAGGTTGAGGGAGCTCGGTCTTTTCTCCTTGGAGAGACGAAGGATGAGAGGTGACCTGATAGAGGTGTACAAGATGTTGAGTGGTATAGATCGGGTGGATTCTCAGAGGCTTTTTCCCAGGGCTGAAATGGCTGCTACGAGAGGACACAGGTTTAAGGTGCTGGGGAGTAGGTACAGAGGAGATGTCAGGGGTAAGTTTTTCACTCAGAGGGTGGTGGGTGAGTGGAATCGGCTGCCGTCAATGGTGGTGGAGGCAAACTCGATAGGGTCTTTTAAGAGACTTCTGGATGAGTACATGGGACTTAATAGGATTGAGGGTTATAGGTAGGCCTATATATAAGCCTAGGTAGGTAGGGACATGACCGGCGCAACTTGTGGGCCGAAGGGCCTGTTTGTGCTATAGTTTTTCTATGTTTCTATGTTCTAAAATCCTGGGATTCCCTCCCTAACAGCACTGTGGGTGTACCTACACCACGTGGACAGCAGCGGGTTCAAGAAGGCAGCTCACCACCACCTTCTCAAGGGGCAGTTGAGAATGGGTATTAAATGTTGGTTTAAACAGCGATGCCCATGTCCCATGAAAGAATTAAAAAAATTAACATGGGTAAATGTGATTCAGACGATTTGTCTATGTGGAGGGTAAATGCTTCAAGAGTTGGTTATACTGAATGGCTAGTTTCTGTGCTTTGTAAATATTGTGGTTGTGTCAGTCACATCATCGGCTTTCTGTCTGACAGGTAACTTCTCAAAGAGAGAAGCTGGCTAGCAGCAAACATCAGATTGACCTCCTGACTGCCAAACTGAAGCAGTTAGAGGCGAGGATACCAGACCTGGAGAATGCAGCTGGACGTGGGGAAAAGGACAAAGCTCTGTCCAAACTCCAGCAGCAAGTACAGAGACTGCAGCAAGAGCTAAGTGAGGCAAAGATCGCCAACCGCAACCTGAGAGCAAAGTGTGCTGAGATCACCACACTTAAAGTGAGTGTCATCTATACACGGACTAGGGATCCAGCGGGGATGCTGTGGGGAATGGGGATTCTGCAGGGAGTGCGGATCCTACAGGGAGCGAGGATCCTGCAGGGAGTGAGGTATCCTGAGGGAGGGGGGATTCTGCAGGGAATGGAAATCCTGCAGGAAGGGGATATCCTGTGGGGAGTGGGGATCCTATTGGGTTTTGTGGATTAGATTCTCAACATGATCCCACACACATTCATAAACACACATCAGAGATAGAACATAGAACAGTACAGCACAGTACAGGCCCTTCGGCCCTCGATGTTGTGCCGAGCTTTGTCTGAAACCCAGATCAAGCTATCCCACTCCCTATCATCCTGGTGTGCTCCATGTGCCTATCCAATAACCGCTTGAAAGTTCCTAAAGTGTCTGACTCCACTATCACAGCAGGCAGTTCATTCCACACCCCAACCACTCTCTGAGTAAAGAACCTATCTCGGACATTCTATATCCTATATCTCCCACCATGAACCTTATAGTTATGCCCCCTAGTAACAGCTACATCCACCCGAGGAAATAGCCTCTGAATGTCCACTCTATCTATCCCCCTCATCATCTTATAAACCTCTATTAAGTCGCCTCTCAACCTCCTCCGCTCTGAAGAGGAAAGCCCCAGCTCCCTCAACCTTTCCTCATAAGACCTACCCTCCAAACCAGGCAGCATCCTGGTAAATCTCCTTTGCACTCTCTCCAATGCTTCCACATCCTTCTTATAGTGAGGTGACCAGAACTGCACACAATATTCCAAATGTGGTCTCACCAAGGTCCTGTACAGTTGCAGCATAACCCCACGGCTCTTAAACTCCAGCCCCCTGTTAATAAACGCTAACACACTATAGGCCTTCTTCACAGCTCTATCCACTTGAGTGGCAACCTTCAGAGATCTATGGATATGAACTCCAAGATCTCTCTGTTCCTCCACATTCCTCAGAACCCTGCCGTTGACCCTGTAATCCACATTTGAATTTGTCCTCCCAAAATAATCACCACGCACTTAGATCATGGGATCTAATCCCACTCTCGAGACCTGAGCACAGAAATTTCCAATACAGCTCTGATGGAGTGCTGCACTGCTGGAGGCGCCGTCTTTCCAACTAAATATGAAACTGAGGCCCATCGGCCCATTCGTGTGTGAACAATCCCAAGGGTGCTGTCTTGAAGAGCCGGTGAGTTCTCCCCAGTGCCTGGGTCAATATCTGTCGACCTCAGTAAACCTGGCTGCTCTGATCATTCTCACATTGCTGAGTGTGGGATCTTGCTGTGTTTATTACATTAAAACAATGACGGATATGTTAGGATGGTGGTGGTTTAGTGGTAATGTCACAGGATGAGTAATCCAGAGGCCAGGCTCTGGAAACCCAGACACAGGATTCAATCCCAGAATGGTCACTGGCGGAATTTAGAATTCAATTATAAATCTGGAATTGAAGTTATTCCCAGTGACGGCAATCATTTGTTGTCAGAGAAACCCATCTGATTCACTGGAGGAAGTCACCTGGAATGGTCTACATGTGACTCCCAACCTGCAGCATTATGGTTGACTCTTAACTGCCCCCTGAAGTGGCCGAGCGAGACACTCAGTTCCAGGATAATCAGGGATGGGTACTACATACTGGCCTTGCCAATGATGCCCATATCCCATGAAGGATTTGTGTTAGAATACCCATGTGTACACACACACAAATAAACACTTACCAGGGGCTCAAAACTGGTCCACCAAATGTGGTTCAGCGTGTGCAAGTACACAACGGAGGCTGAGCTGTCAGAGCAGCCTTTGTAGCCTCTGTGAGTCAGTGCCTCAGTGGGCAGGGGAGGGTTATTTATCCACTGTGCCCTTGGAGGGAAAGCTGGATTGCAAATAGATCCTCTCAGCTGGTAATCTTCCCAAAGGCAGCAACCCGCGAACAGAGCAGGACGATCGAGAGGTTGAGCGAATCCCTGGAAAAACTGGAGGCAATAAAGGAGAAGGCAGCTGAGAAGGTGGTAACCCTGAGATCGGAGCTGGACCAGGCAGAGCATGGGGCCTGGGAGAGGAATGAGCAGACACACAACACACTGACAGCCCTGGGGAATGAGCTCCGCTCCACAAAGCGAGTGCTGCAGGAGGTGGCACGAAGAGAGAGACAGGTGAGTTTGTGAGGGGCCATTTGTGTTATTTTCAATCCCTCCACATTTGACTATTCCAATGCTCTCCAGGTCAGCCTGACAGCCTCTATTAACACTCAGCCTCTACTCACTCCTGATGTGGCAAAGCTTCAATTAAAAAATTCTTATTCTTGTTTTTAAACCTCTTCATTCTCTCTCTGCCTCTCGCCTCCTTTAAGAACATTGAATACAGGAGTTCAGACGTCTTGTTGAAGTTGTACAAGACATTGGTAAGGCCACACTTGGAATACTGTGTGCAGTTCTGGTCACCCTATTATAGAAAGGATATTATTAAACTAGAAAGAGTGCAGAAAAGATTTACTCGGATGCTACTGGGACTTGATGGATTGAGTTATAAGGAGAGGCTGGATAGACTGGGACTTTTTTCTCTGGAGTGTAGGAGGCTGACGGGTGACCTTATAGAGGTCTATAAAATAATGAGGGGCATAGACAAGGTAGATAGTCAATATCTTTTCTCAAAGGTAGGGGAGTCTAAAACTAAAGGGCATAGGTTTAAGGTGAGAGGGGAGAGATACAAAAGTGTCCAGAGGGGCAATTTTTTCACGCAGAGGGTGGTGAGTGTCTGGAACAAACTGCCAGAAGTAGTAGTAGAGGCGGGTACAATTTTGTCTTTTAAAAAAGAATTTAGACAGTTACATGGGTAAGATGGGTATAGAGGGATATGGGCCAAATGCGGGCAATTGGGATTAGCTTAGAGGTTTAAAAAAAAAGAGCGGCATGGACAAGTTGGGCCAAAGGGCCTGTTTCCATGCTGTAAACCTCTATGACTCTAAGATGCTCATTACAAGCTAGCTTTTTGACTGAGCCCCAAGGCTTAGATAAAATGTCACCTGACGAGTAATCCAGAGGTGCAGACTAATGCTCTGGGGGAGACACCAGTTCAAGTCCCACTACGGCAGCTGGTGGAACTTGAATTCAGTTCATAAATCTGGAATGGAAGGCCAGCCTCAGTAACAGTGACCATGAAACTATCATCGATTGTTGTAAAAACAACAATGTCCTTTAGGGAGGGAAATCTGCCATCCTTACCTGGCCTGGCTGACATGTGACTCCAGAGCCACAGCAATGTGGTTGTCTCATACCTGAAACTGCTCAATTCAAGGCTAATTGGGGATGGGCAAGAAACGCTGGCTCAAAAGTCCGTAACATTTACTTTCTTTTTAAAAACATGGAGGAACAGAGTCACAGGACTGTGATTAGTTCTAACAAGGAAAAATTAGATTATGATACAATGCTTCTTTACTCCCCCCTTAGTTTAACAAATACACACATATTTTAAGATTAACATGGATCACAAAGTGCACCTTAAGCTACAACCGTCTCAATAACACAAAGTCCCTTCAAGCACACAGATTGGCAGTGATTAAATACACTCTCCATTCTGAACCTTAAATAAATGCCTGTGGATTTCTCCCCCAGAATCTCCCCAGATGATTGTCACATGAGAGTTTCCAAACTCCACTCCCAAAAATACTCCTTAAAATCTTCTTTCACAATAATGCTTTCCATTAGTGGCTTGCATTCCGAAATCCAGTCCAGATTTTCCAAATGATTCTTAAACAAAGCTTCCACTCCACTTTTAACAACAAATCCAGTATCCAGGATTTACACCATCCCCTTTAGGATTCCTTTGTCTTGACTGTTGGACAAACTGTTCACAATTGTTTTAACTATCGATTCTAGACTCGATCGAAATGGATCAAACATTTGATTTACCCCTAAAGCCTGCTTTCCCACTTGGATACTGAACAAAGAACAAAGAACAATACAGCACAGGAACAGGCCCTTCGGCCCTCCAAGCCTGCGCCGCTCATGTGCCCACTAGACCATACTTTTGTATCCCTCTATTCCCAGTCTGTTCATGTGGTCATCTAGATAAGTCTTAAACGATCCCAGCATGTCCGCCTCAATCACCTTGCTTGGCAGTGCATTCCAGGCCCCCACCACCCTCTGTGTAAAATACGTCCCCCTGACATCTGTGTTGAACCTTGCCCCCCTCACCTTGAACCCGTGACCCCTTGTGTTCGTCACCTCCAACCTGGGAAAAAGCTTCCCACTGTTCACCCTATCTATGCCCTTCATAATTTTATACACCTCTATTAGGTCGCCCCTCATCCTCCGTCTTTCCAGGGAGAACAACCCCAGTTTACCCAATCTCTCCTCATAGCTAAGACCCTCCATACCAGGCAACATCCTGGTAAACCTTCTCTGTACTCTCTCCAAAACCTCCACGTCCTTCTGGTAGTGTGGCGACCAGAACTGGACGCAGTATTCCAAATGTGGCCTAACCAACGTTCTATACAGCCGCAACATCATATGCCAACTTTTATATTCTATGCCCCGTCCAATAAAGGCAAGCATGCCATATGCCTTCTTCACCACCCCCTCCACCTGTGCTGCCACCTTTAAGGATCTGTGGACTTGTACATCCAGGTCCCTCTGTGTGTCTATACTCCTGATGGTTCTACCATTTATTGTATAGCTCCCCCTTACATTAGATCTACCGAAATGCATCACTTCGCATTTATCTGGATTAAATTCCATCTGCCATTTCTCCGCCCAATGTTCCAGCCTATCTATATCTTGCTGTATTCTCTGACAATGTTCATCACCATCCGCAAACTCCACCAATCTTCGTGTCGTCCGCAAACTTACTGATCACACCAGTTACATCTTCCTCCAAATCATTTATATATATCACAAACAGCAGAGGTCCCAGTACAGAGCCCTGTGGAACACCACTAGTCAGAGACCTCCAACCGGAAAAAGACCCCTCCACTGTTACCCTCTGTCTTCTATGGCTAAGCCAGTTCTCCACCCATCTAGCTAGCTCACCTTTTATCCCGTGAGATTTAACCTTTTGCACCAGCCTGCCATGAGGGACCTTGTCAAACGCTTTACTAAAATCCATATAGACGACATCCACGGCCCTTCCCCCGTCAATCGTTTTTGTCACCGCCTCAAAAAACTCAACCAAATTTGTGAGGCATGACCTCCCTCGTACAAAGCCATGCTGTCTATCGCCAATGAGATTATTCAGTTCTAAATGCGCATATATCGTATCTCTAAGAATCTTCTCCAACAATTTCCCTACCACGGACGTCAAGCTCACCGGCCTATAATTACCCGGGTTATCCTTGCTACCCTTCTTAAATAACGGGACCACATTTGCTATCCTCCAATCCTCTGAGACCTCACCTGTGTCCAGTGAAGAGACAAAGATTTCTGTTAGAGGCCCAGCAATTGCATCTCTCGCCTCCCTGAGGAGTCTAGGATAGATGCCATCCGGCCTGGGGATTTGTCTGTCTTAATGTTTCCTGGAAAACCTAACACTTCCTCCCATGTAATTGAGATTTTTTCTAACGGTTCAACACATCTCTCTGAGACAATACCAGTCAACATGTCCCTCTCCTTTGTGAATACTGATGCAAAGTATTTGTTTAGGATCTCTCCTACTTCCTTTGGTTCTAAGCATAATTCCCCTCCTTTGTCCCTGAGAGGTCCGATTCTTTTCCTAACAACCTTCTTGTTCCTAACGTATGTATAAAATGCCTTAGGATTCTTCTTAATCCTGTCTGCCAAGGACATTTCGTGACCCCTTTTTGCCCTTCTAACTCCCTGTTTGAGTTCTTTTCTACTTTCTCTGTATTCCTCCAGTGCTCCATCTGTTTTTAGCTGCCTGGACCTCATGTATGCCTCTTTTTTCTTTTTGATTAGTCCCACAATTTCACTGGTTATCCTATCCTTCCTCTTTACAGGCACATGCCTGTCCTGCAGTCCTAGCAAGTGCTCCTTAAAAGACTCCCACATGCCAGATGTGGATTTATCCTCGAACAGCCTCTCCCAATCAACAGCCACCAAATCCTGCCTAATCCGGCTGTAGTTAGCCTTCCCCCAATTCAGTACCTTACCCATAGAACAACACTCATCTTTTTCCATTACTATCCTAAAGTTTACAGAATTGTGGTCACTGTTTGCCACATCTTAGAATCTTAGAAACCCTACAGTACAGAAAGAGGCCATTCGGCCCATCGAGTCTGCACCGACCACAACCACAGCCAGGCCCTACCCCCATATCCCTACATATTTACCCACCAATCCCTCTAACCTACGCATCCCAGGACACTAAGGGCAATTTTAGCATGGCCAATCAACCTAACCCGCACATCTTTGGACTGTGGGAGGAAACCGGAGCACCCGGAGGAAACCCACGCAGACACGAGGAGAATGTGCAAACTCCACACAGACAGTGACCCAAGCCGGGAATTGAACCCAGGACCCTGGAGCTGTGAAGCAGCAGTGCTAACCACTGTGCTACCGTGCCGCCCCACTAGTCCCCCACATGTTCCCTGACTGCAACTTTGATGACCTGACCGGGCTCATTCCCCAGTACTTGGTCCAGTATAGCCCCCTCTCTAGTTGGACTGTCAACATATTGTTCCAAAGAATCTTCCTGTACGCATTTTATAAATTCTTCCCCGTCCCAGGCCCCCAGCCCTAAGCGATTTCCAGTCTATACAAGGGAAATTAAAATCTCCCACTACAACAAGCCTATTTTTTCTGCACCTGTCCAGAATCTCCTTACATATCTGTTCCTCAACTTCCCATGGGCTGTTGGGGGGCCTGTAGTATACCCCCAGCATAGTGACTGCGCCCTTCCTGTTTCTGAGCTCCACCCACAGTGACTCGTTACCTGACCCTTCCATATTGTCCACCCTCTGTACCGCTGTAATATGCTCCCTAGCCAGCGTTGCTACTCCCCCACCCCTCCTCGGTCTCGCCTAAAACTCTTATACCCCGGAATATTCAACTGCCAGTCCTGTCCTTCTTTTAACCAAGTCTCCGTCACTGCAACCACATCCAAGTTCTGCGCAAGCATTAAGGCTCTAAGCTTGTCTGTCTTGCCCGTGACGCTCCTTGCATTGAAGCAGATGCACTCCAGACCTCCAGGCCCACTGAGGTCATCCTCCCCCAGAATGCTCTTCCTCTTAGATAGCCTTGTCTTGGCCCCAACCTCGTCCCCAGCCTCTATGCTTATTGACCTATTGTTCTGATCCCCACCCCCCTGCCACATTAGTTTAAACCCACCCGAACCACACTAGCAAAACTCCCAGCTAGGATATTCGTGCCCCTCCAGTTTAGGTGCAACCCGTTCTTCTCGTACAGGTGCCATCCTCTCTTGAAGACTTCCCAGTGATCCACGAATTTGAAACCCTCTCTCCTGCACCAGTCCTTTAGCCACGCGTTCAGCTGTACAATCTCCCTGTTCCGAGCCTCACTAGCTTGCGGCACTGGGAGTAGTCCAGAGATCGCTACCCTGGAGGCCCTGCTTTTTAGCCTACTACCCAACTCCCTGAATTGCTCTCGCAGGACCTCCCTGCTCTTTCTGCCTTCGTCATTTGCACCAATGTGGACAATGACGTCTGTCTGGTTATCCGCCTTTTTTAGGATACTTCCTACCCGCTCAGAGACATCCAGGACCCCGGCACCAGGGAGGCAGACTACCATCCTGGAGTCTCATTCACGCCCACAGAACCGCCTGTCTGTGCCTCTAACCATTTCATCCCCCACTACTATTGCTCTCCTGGTTCCCCTCTGAGCCACAGAGCCCGATTCCGTGCCAGTGACCTGGTCACCGTGGCTTATCCCTGGAGGGTCATCCCCCCGCCACAGTATCCGAAACGATATACTTATACCGTATAGACTGCAATTGTCTCTTGAACTCTGAACACTTTGCTTACTCTTCCTTGAACTCTTCTGAACAATACCTTGGTCTCTGTTCTTTTAATTTCAGTTGTCTTAAGACATTTGTTCTGTCCCAATTTCCTGGTTATCTGGAATGTAACTTTTGTTTTGGAAGCTTGCCTCTTTGCAGCTCCCAGCCTGTCCAATCTTTATTCTGGAGTTGAGAGATGCTCATTCTCTGGTGTCCTGTCTCCAACTGCAAACAAATCCACCTAAACTAAGACCAAGGACCTTAAAAGTGCCTCCAGTTGCTAAGCAACACCCGCATAGTACAATAGAAATACAGTTGGAACTGGTCAAACCCCCACACATCCAAACACCTTTGTCCAGCACAAATTTAACTCTAGGTTTTATCCTTCCTTCCACAGAACAAACACCCTTAAAACTGTACCTTATTTCTAATGTTTATTAATACAAATATAAATCCCTCAAAATAACCTTTGTTTTCCTAACATGCTTTCTGTCTCCCTCCATTTAATGGCTATCAGATCATGCATCTTTATTTTTATTTGCCCTATCAAAGGTGGCACGGTAGCACAGTGGTTAGCACTGCTGCTTCACAGCTCCAGGGACCTGGGTTCGATTCCCGGTTTGGGTCACTGCCTGTGTGGAGTTTGCACATTCTCCCCGTGTCTGCATGGGTTTCCTCCGGGTGCTCCGGTTTCCTCCCACAGTCCAAAGATGTGCGGGTCAGGTTGATTGGCCATGCTAAAATTGCCCCTTAGTGTCCTGAGATGTGTAGGTTAGAGGGATTAGCGGGTAAAATATGTAGGGATATGGGGGTAGGGCCTGGGTGGGATTGTGGTCGGTGCAGACTCGATGGGCCAGATGGCCTCTTTCTGCACTGTAGGGTTTCTATGATTCTATCAGTTCATCTGTTTTATTTTGAATGTTGCGCGCATTCAGATAGAGCGCCTTTAGTTTTATCCCTTTATTTTTGTCATCTCTAGCCCCAGCTGCTGATTTACTCTTAGATCTTTGTATTCCCTGTCCTTTCCTGTCATGTTCTGTTTCCCATATTAATCCCTTTCTCTCTTGCCTTGCTTCTACTGTTTGATTTGTCCCAAATTTGATCCCTTACCCCCACTCTTTAGTTTAAGTTCCTCTCTACTTCCCTAGTTATGCAGCTGATAGAACACTGGTCGTTATATGATTCAGGTAGATCATCCCTAGAATACAGCCCCACTATCCCCAGTACTGGTGCCAGTGTCCCACAGACTGAACCCACTTCTCCCACACCAACCTCTGAGCCACGTAGTCACCTCTCTGAGATTATTTGGACTGTGCCAATTTTCATGTAGCTCAGGTAATAATCCAGAGAATGTCACCTTTGAGGTCCTGCTTCTTAATTTGCTGTCTAACTCCTCATACTGACAATGCAGAACCTCTTTCCTTGTCCTACCAATGTCATTGGTACCTACATAGACCATGGCGAATGGATCCTCCCCCCTCCCACAAGTTCTCCTCCAGCCCTGAGCAGATGTCCTGAACCCTGGCAGCAGGCAGGCAACACAACTGTCTGGACTCTTGCTCAACTCTGCAAAGAGCAGGGGTGGGAGGCACGGTGGTACAATGGTTAGCACAACTGCCACACAGCGCCAGGGACCCAGGTTCAATTCCTGGTTTGGGTCACTGTCTGTGTGGAGCTTGCACGTTCTCCCCGTGGGTTTCCTCCGGGTGCTCTGGTTTCCTCCCACAGTCTGAAAGATGTGCTGGTTAGGGTGCATTGGCCGTGCTAAATTCTCCCTCAGTGGACCCGAACAGGCACCGGAGTGTGGCGACTGGGGGATTTTCACAGTAACTTCATTGCAGTGTGAATGTAAGCCTACTTGTGACTAATAAATAAACTTTAAAAAACTTCAAAACAATCCCCATTCTACAGTACATTCCTTTTTGCTCCCCACCCCATCTGAGTGGCTTTCTGTACCACAGTGCCATGGTCAGTCTGCTCATCGACCCTGCAGCCCCCCCTCTCCTCCAAGCAAGCCGAGAAAACCCTCACAGTTGCCAAGCAGAGGCTCCTGCCTTCCTGTCCTCTGGGTCTCCTTACCCTCCTCGCTCACAGCCACACCCTCCCGTCCCTCACCACTGACCAAATCAGAAGACTCTACCCTAAGGGGTGTGACCATCTCCGGGTATCAAGTTCCCGGGTAACTGCCCCATTCCTTACCGCGTCACAGTGGCTGCAGTTCCTTCTTCAGCGCCCTGACTCTGGGGCGGAGTTCCTTGAGGGACAGACACTCACTCCAGATGTCTTTGCTGTGGATC
Organism: Mustelus asterias; assembly: GCF_964213995.1. Taxonomy (NCBI): domain Eukaryota; kingdom Metazoa; phylum Chordata; class Chondrichthyes; order Carcharhiniformes; family Triakidae; genus Mustelus; species Mustelus asterias. The sequence continues at coordinate 88,331,642 of NC_135818.1, forward strand.
ACACTGGCGTCCAGGGGTTCCCACATGCTGCAGCCTTGATATATCTATCACCTCTCCTGCCATCCTTAATGTGCTTTAAATAACAACTTATATATTTCACTCAGTCATTTATTTTCCTTTGTTACATATTTAATTAAACTTGCCACTGGTTCCTGCAATATTTTAAACCTTGGGAATAAAATAGACCTACCCCCCCACTAGATACTCATTAAACAGCTAGCTTTTGATTTGATTTGATTTATTATTGTCACATGTATTTAGGATATCAGTGATACAGTTTATTGCGCGCTATACAGACAAAGCATACCGTTCATAGAGAAGGAAAGGAGAGAGTGCGGAATGTAGTGTTACAGTCATAGCTAGGGTGTAGAGAAAGATCAACTTAATGCAAGCTTCTTTCTGTGTCGGAGTAAAAACAAAGAACAAAGAAAATTACAGCACAGCAACAGGCCCTTCGGCCCTCTGTTGCACTGACAAATTGCAAATTATGAAGAATAATTGGACCAAACGACCACAACGGGACAAGTTGAAGGACATCACCACCTTCTCTTAAGAAGTGCCAGTCTTGCCCATGACGCTTACCTCTGAGAATGAGTTAGAAAGAGCAATGATCTCTGACCTTCGGCCAAGTCTGATGTCAGTGTTTTTTTTTGCAGTTGGTGGATTTCCGGGAGTTTGTAACAAGGGCTTTGGGATTTGACACAAACAGCATGGCCGTTCCTGATGAGAAGGTCTACCATCAGTTGAAGGGCCTTGTGGAAGCCCAGAGAAGCCGCAGCCCAAAATTATTCCACTCGGACAGCTCACTGCAAGGGAGCAGCGACAGAAATGGAGTCAGATACCTGGGGTCCCAGCCCACGCACAGCTTTCCTTCCAACTGGGGCCAGCGCAGGCCTTAACCCAGCTCTCTGCTCAGGGAGTACAACAGGACAGCCCTATTTAATTCCGACATAGATTGCAGCCTCTGTATCCCTCACCAGCCACTGTACCCCCCCCCCCCCAGCCAACCTTTGTACCCCCCAGCCTCTGTACCCCTCCCAGCCTGTTACCCCCAGCCTCTGTACCCCCCCAACCTCTGTACCCCTCCCAGCCTCTGTTACCCCCAGCCTCTGTACCCCCCCAACCTCTGTACCCCTCCCAGCCTTTGTACCCCTCCCAACCTCTGTTACCCCCTGCCAGTCTCTCTTACCCCACCTCAGCCTCTGTACCTCACCCTGCCAAAATCTGTACCCCCTCCCGCCAGCCTCTGTACCCCCCGCCAGCCTCTGTACCACCCCCGCCAACCTCTGTACCCCTCCCAGCCTCTGTACCCCTCCCAGCCTCTGTACCCCTCCCAGCCTCTGTACCCCTCCCAGCCTCTGTACCCCTCCCAGCCTCTGTACCCCTCCCAGCCTCTGTACCCCTCCCAGCCTCTGTTACCCCCAGCCCCTGTACCTCGCCAACCTCTGTACCCCTCCCAGCCTCTGTTACACCCAGCCCCTGTTACCCCCTGCCAGCCTCTCTTACCCCATCTCAGCCTCTGTACCTCCTCCTGCCAAACTCTGTACCACTTGCCAGCCCCTGTACCCCCCTGCCAGGCTCTGTATGCCCAGCACTCCCTCTCCCACAAACACTCCCCTTGGACAATTGTGTGTCTATGGATATCACATGTGACTGGATTATTCCAGGCATCCTTGTGAGTTCACGTTAATGTTGGAAAAGCCAACAATAATTGACCAAGGTCCATTTAACTCACCTTCCACCAAAATCATATCACCTGATACAATGATAGTGATCAGAAGATCATTGCAAAGAGGAACAGCAGCAGACAATTTGGACCTTTCAGCCTCTCAATCAGATCACGGTTGGTCTGACTGTGGCCTTAACTCCTGTCTGCCCCCCCCCCCAATAACCCTCCCCTCCCTTACTGATCAAAACTCTGTCTAACTCAGCTCTGAGTACATTCAATGATCCAACCCCCACTGCTCTCTGGGAAAGAGAATTCCAGAGAGACCCCCTCAGAGAAGGCATTCCTCCTCATTCCATCTAATACGCTACGACAACGGATGAACGGACATTGTGCGACAATCACCAGGCAAGAGTGTTCTCTTCCTGTTGGGGAGCACTTCAGCGGTCACGGGCATTCAGCCTCTGATCTTCGGGTAAGCGTTCTCCAAGGCGGCTTTCACGACACACGACAGCGCAGAGTCGCTGAGCAGAAACTGATAGCCAAGTTCCGCACACATGAGGACGGCCTCAACCGGGATCTTGGGTTCATGTCACACTATGTGTAACCCCCTCGACTTGCCTGGGCATGCAAAATCTCACTAACTGTCCTGGCTGGAGATAATTCACACCTCTTTAACCTGTGCTTAACCCTCTCTCCACTCGCATTGTCTGTACCTGTAAAGATTTGATTGCCTGTTAAGACTCATGTTCCAACCATTATCTTGCAATTGAGTCTGTGTCTATATATGCCCTCTTTGTGAAACCAACTCTTCACTTACCTGATGAAGCGCTCCAAAAGCTCGTGCTACCAAATAAACCTGTTGGACTTTAACCTGGTGTGAGACTTCTTACTGTGTCCATCTAATATGGTAGATCCTTTATCTTTAAACTCTTCCCCTTCGTTCTAGACTACCCCATGAGGGACAACATCCTTCCAGCATTCACCCTGTCAAGCCCCCTCAGAATCAGTAAGAACACCTCACATTCTTCTCATAGAACCCCTACAGTACAGAAAGAGGCCATTCAGCCCATCGCATCTGCACCGACCACAATCCCACCCAGGCCCTATTCCTGTAATCCCACATATTTACCCTCCTAATCCCCCTGACACTAGGGTCAATTTGGCATAGCCAATCAACTTAACCTGTGGGAGGAAACTGGAGCACCCAGAGGAAACCCACGCAGACACGGGGGGAACATGCAAACTTTGCACAGACAGTGGCCCGAAGCCGGAATCGAACCCGGGTTCCTGACGCTGTGAGGCAGCAGTGCTAACCACTGTGCCGCCCTTCTGATGGAGTTGTTGACTAATCTCTAGCAATGATCCACAACATGAGCAGACATGAGGTGAGGTTAAACCCCAAGTGGCGGAGAGCTTTGGAAAACATTGATCCAAAATCACTTGTTCCTCTTGAATTTGCAACATTCACCACATATCACACCTGGAATGACTCATCTAATGTTACTTTCTGAAAGAAATCTGTCAGTTTGTGTAACAGGTCTCAGACCTTCACTTTTGTCCAGCCAGTGAGTCTGTTGAGTTGTGGATCCTCTGTCCTGACACCCACATGTCCAGCAGAACTCTGCAAAGTGGTCAATGGCTGGAATCCTGACTGACCACCCCACTTCTTCTGGGTAGAGAATTGAGGGTACATGAGGATCCTCACAGAGCTTAGTTACTGCTGCACGGACCGGCCATCAAGGCTGTCAGTTTGCTGCTGGGTAGTGGGATTATAGTCAACTTCACAAAGGACACTGAGTATCAGTGAGTTGACAGTGGAGTATTGTGTCACTGGAGAAAGTGCAGAACTGAAAGGTTTCAGGAAGGTCAAGATTTTGGGCCTGGTTTCCTTGTCTTTATTCATTCATGGAGTGTGAGCATTACTGACTAGGCCAGCGTTCAATTCCCTTCCCTAATTGCTGCTGCAGTCCGTGTGGTGTAGGTATACCCACAGTGCTGTTAGGGAGAGAATTCCAGCACTTTGAGCTTGTGACGGTGAAGGAACAAATCAGGATAGTGTGTGACTCGTTTAGAAACAACAAGGGTGAAGGGGGAACTGATGGAGGTTTTTAAGATTTCCAAAGGCTTCGACAAGAAGACATATGGCATGCTTGTCTCCTTCAGCCGGGGTATTGAGTACAAGAGTTGGGAAATCATGTTGCAGCTATATAAAACCTTGGTTAGGCCGCATTTGGAGTATTGCATGCAGTTCTGGTCACCACACTACCAAAAGGAGGTGGAAGCCTTGGAGAGAGTGCACAGAAGGTTTACCGGGATGTTGCCTGGTCTCGAGGGTGTTGACTATGAGGAGAGGTTGAATAAACTAGGATTGTTTTCACTGGAAAGACGGAGGCTGAGGGGAGACCTGATCAAAGTCTACAAAATTATGAGAGGCACAGACAGAGTGGATAGTCAGAGGCTTTTTCCATGGGTGGAAGTGTAAATTACAAGGGGGCACAGGTTCAAAGTGAGAGGGAGAAAGTTTAAGGGAGATGGGCAGGGGAGGTTTTTCACGCAGAGAATGGTGGGTGCGCTACCAGAGAAGATGGTGGAAGCAGGCACATTAGCAATATTTAAGAGGCATCTGGATGGGTACATGAATAGGGAGGGAATAGAGGGATACGGACTGAGTAAGGGCAGAAGGTTTTTTTTACTTTGGTTAGGGCATCATGATCGGCACGGGCACGGGGGGCCGGAGGGCCTGTTCCTGCGCTGTACTTTTCTTTGTTCTTTGATTGGGTAGACACATGTTTCCTCTTACGGGAGAGTCCAAAACTCGTGGCTATAAATATAAGATCATCACTAATAAATCCAACAGGGAATTCAGGAGAAACTTCTTTACCAGAGAGGAGGTGAGAATGTGGAACTTGGAAAAGGAACACCTGAGGTGAATGGATAAACTACATTTCAGGGAATAGACCCAGGAGGGAGAAAGAGAGTCTATGTAGATTGGCTGAGGTGATGTAGAGGAGGTTTGTGTGACCATAAATACCAGTACAGAGCAGCTGGGCTGAATGGCTTGTTTTGGTGCTGTAAATTTGAGGTAACTCTGTGTGAGGAAGCTTGTGTCTTGCAATTCTCAATTGATTTTTGTTCAATTTGTCGAAGACTAATTGTATCAACTGCTTTTTTAAAAAAAAATATTTTGTTTATTTAAAAAATATATTTGGGCAAGTTTGAATAAAACCTATGTGTCTTCCTGAAACCATTAATAGAATCATAGAGTGGATACAGCACAGAAGGAGGCCATTCTGTCCATGCTGCCTCTCTGCCAGAGCAATTCACCTTGTGCCACCCCCTGCCTTCTCCCCCAGGCCCCTGAAAATATATCTTCCTTAGCAAATTATCCACTTCTCCTTTGAAAGCCTCAAAGAACAAAGAACAGTACAGCACAGGAAACAGGCCCTTCGGCCCTCCAAGCCTGTGCCGATCCTTGGTCCAACTAGACCAATCGTTTGTATCCCTCCATTCCCAGGCTGCTCATGTGACTATCCAGGTAAGTCTTAAACGATGTCAGCGTGCCTGCCTCCACCACCCTACTTGGCAGCACATTCCAGGCCCCCACCACCCTCTGTGTAAAAAACATCCCTCTAATATCTGAGTTATACTTCGCCCCTCTCACCTTGAGCCTGTGACCCCTCGTGATCGTCACCTCCGACCTGGGAAAAAGCTTCCCACTGTTCACCCTATCTATACCCTTCATAATCTTGTATACCTCTATTAGATCTCCCCTCATTCTCCGTCTTTCCAAGGAGAACAACCCCAGTCTACCCAATCTCTCCTCATAGCTAAGACCCTCCATACCAGGCAACATCCTGGTAAACCTTCTCTGCACTCTCTCCAATGCCTCCACGTCCTTCTGGTAGTGCGGCGACCAGAACTGGACGCAGTACTCCAAATGTGGCCTAACCAGCGTTCTATACAGCTGCATCATCAGACTCCAGCTTTTATACTCTATACCCCGTCCTATAAAGGCAAGCATACCATATGCCTTCTTCACCACCTTCTCCACCTGCGTTGCCACCTTCAAGGATTTGTGGACTTGCACACCTAGGTCCTTCTGTGTTTCTATACTCCTGATGACTCTGCCATTTATTGTATAACTCCTCCCTACATTATTTCTTCCAAAATGCATCACTTCGCATTTATCCGGATTAAACTCCATCTGCCACCTCTCCGCCCAATTTTCCAGCCTATCTATATCCTGCTGTATTGCCCGACAATGCTCTTCGCTATCCGCAATTCCAGCCATCTTCGTGTCATCCGCAAACTTGCTGATTACACCAGTTACACCTTCTTCCAAATCATTTATATATATCACAAATAGCAGAGGTCCCAGTACAGAGCCCTGCGGAACACCACTGGTTACAGACCTCCAGCCGGAAAAAGACCCTTCGACCACTACCCTCTGTCTCCTATGGCCAAGCCAGTTCTCCACCCATCGAGCCACTTCTCCTTGTATCCCATGAGCCTTAACCTTCTTAACCAACCTGCCATGTGGGACTTTGTCAAATGCCTTACTGAAATCCATATAGACGACATCCACGGCCCTTCCTTCATCAACCGTTTTTGTCACTTCCTCAAAAAACTCCACCAAATTTGTAAGGCACGACCTCCCTCTTACAAAACCATGCTGTCTGTCACTAATGAGATTGTTCCGTTCTAAATGCACATACATCCTGTCTCTAAGAATCCTCTCCAACAACTTCCCTACCACGGACGTCAAGCTCACCGGCCTATAATTTCCTGGGTTATCCCTGCTACCCTTCTTAAACAACGGGACCACATTCGCTATCCTCCAATCCTCAGGGACCTCACCCGTGTCCAAAGAAGCGACAAAGATTTCCGTCAGAGGCCCAGCAATTTCATCTCTCGTCTCCCTGAGCAGTCGAGGATAGATGCCATCAGGCCCTGGGGCTTTGTCAGTTTTAATGTTCCCTAAAAAACCTAACACTTCCTCTCTTGTAATGGAGATTTTCTCTAACGGGTCAACACCTCCCTCCGAGACACTCCCGGTTAACACGCCCCTCTCCTTCGTGAATACCGATGCAAAGTATTCATTTAGGATCTCCCCTATTCCCTTGGGTTCTAAGCATAATTCCCCTCCTTTGTCCCTGAGAGGTCCGATTTTCTCCCTGACAACTCTCTTGTTCCTCACATATGAATAGAATGCCTTAGGATTCTCCTTAATCCTGCCTGCCAAGAACATCTCGTGACCTCTTTTTGCCCTTCTAACTCCCCGTTTGAGTTCTTTCCTACTCTCTCTGTATTCCTCCAGAGCTCCATCTGTTTTCAGTTGCCTGGACTTAACGTACGCCTCCCTTTTCATTTTAATCAGATCCTCAATTTCCCTGGTTATCCACGGCTCTCGAATCCTACCTTTCCTATCTTTCCTTTTTACAGGCACATGCCTATCCTGCAGCCTTATCAATAGTTCCTTAAAAGACTCCCACATGCCAGACGCGGACTTACCCTCGAACATCCTCTCCCAATCAACATCCACCAATTCCTGCCTAATCCAGCTATAGTCAGCCTTCCCCCAATTTAGCACCCTGCCCGTAGGACAGCACTCATCCTTGTCCATTACTATCCTAAAGTTAACAGAGTTGTGGTCACTATTTGCCACATGTTCCCCTACCGAAACTTTGACGACCTGACCGGGCTCATTTCCCAGAACTAGGTCCAGTATAGCCCCCTCTCTAGTCGGGCTATCTACATACTGTTCCAAAGAACCTTCCAGTGCGCATTTTACAAATTCCTCCCCGTCCGGACCCCCAGCTCTAAGCACTTTCCAGTCTCGATTCACTCTCACACCCCCAGGCAGAGTATTCCAGATGCGGGCAGACATGTGTGTCTGTGCATGTGTGTTTCTGCATGTATGTCCATATATCTGCCTACATGTGTGTGTGGCTGTGTGTCTATAGATGTATGTATCTATGTGTGTATGTGTGTGTCTATACACTATGTATATGAGTGTATGTATGTGTATGCGTGTTTGGAGAGGGTTTGATATCAGGGACAAAGGAGGTATGGGGGGGGTGGGGGTTGGGGGGGGTGGGGGTTGGGGGGGGTGGGGGTTGGGGGGGTGGGGGTTGGGGGGGGCGGGTTGGGTTGGGGGGGGGGGCGGGTTGGGTTGGGGGGGGGGTTGTTCCTCCTCCCACCGGTTTGCACACGGTCTTCAATGGCAGTAATGTTGAGATTGAGAAACTCACCAACCTGGCGTCTTCTCCACAGTAAGAGTTTTAACAACACCAGGTTAAAGTCCAACAGGTTTATTTGGTAGCGAATACCATTAGCTTTCGGAGCGCTGCCCCTTTGTCAGATGGAGTTCCACATCATGTCTTCTTCATGGACAGGAGCTGAAAGGGCAGCATTTTAATTCCCATGGATAATAAATGCCGGCCTTGCCACTGAGACCCACATCCCAAAATTAATAAAAGATTCCACACTTTACACCGATATTAAGTTACATTTCCTGCCCTCCCCAATTTCAATAAAATAAATCCAATTTAAAATGAGTGTAAACAACCAGAAACCCAGGGAATTGACTAACTCACAACACAGATTACTCTCAGCTCGGAACATGGTAAAGTTACAATTCATTTTTCCATCAGTTAGGTAGAGAATGTTAAAGAACCAGCACTCAGGGAAGCTTTTCCATTTCTAATGTGACAAATGTCAGAAAAGGCCATCAACTAAAGAGGACAGACAGAAGCGTTCTCGATGAGTGTAAATTAGCAGAGAAGCTGACAATAAATGGTAATTAAACTCCCTTGGAATGGCGTCTTCTGCTATTAGATTATCTGTGGAACATTGAGGTCAAATGCAAGGGCAGAATGTTTATGTTGGAACTCAGTTTTATCGTTTATTTATTAATGTCACAGGTAGACTCACATTAACACTGTAATGAAGTTACTGTGAAAATCCCCTAGTCGCCACACTCCGGCGCCTGTTCGGGTACACTCAGGGAGAATTTAGCCAATGTACTTAACCACGGCTTTCGGACAGTGGGAGGAAACCGGAGCACCCGGAAGAAACCCATGCAGACACGGGGAGAATGCGCAAACTCCACACAGACAGTGACCCAAGCCAGGAATCGAATCCGGGTCCCTGGGGCTGTGAGGCAGCAGTGCCAACCCACTGTGCCACTGTCGTCCTATGAGGCTCAGTGACAGGATCACTGTCATGGGTGAGGGAGGGGTTGAGAAATGGATGTAAAAGATCGAGGAGTCTCAGGCATATTGTGCTAATTTACGATGCACCACTTATGTACCACTTATAGGATGCACTGCAGGAACTCAAATCTCCTTGGGCAGGACCTCCCAAACCAAGGACTGCTACCATCTCGAGGGACAAGAGCAGCAGATAAATGGGAACACCACCCCCTGGAGGTTCCCTTTCAAACTACTCTCCATCCTAACTTGGAAATATATCAATCACCGTTCCTTCACTGTCACTGGGTCAAAATCCTGGAACTCCCTGCCTAACAGCACTGGGGGTGTACCTACACCCCAGGAACTGCAGCAGTTCAAGAAGGCAGCTCACCCACATCTTCTCAAGGGGCAATTATGGATGGACAATAAATCCTGCCCAGCCAGCGTCATTCAGATTGTACAAACAAATCTTAAAGACACATACTCCGAAAGAGTAAACATACCTAGCTGTGTCTCTGGCTCATAAAGTGGATGCTGGGTATGTTGATGCTTTTCTTTATAAACACTTGGAACTGAATCTTATAATCAAATTCTCTTATAAACCACATTTCAGGTCATCCCAGCATCTGCTATCATTTTATAGGGTTTCAAATGAAGAAGAGAGATAATACTTTGTTTTGGACACAGAGCTAGCACGCCACGTTGTTTAGTCAGCCTGCGTTTGGGAAATTCAGTGACGGTAAACGTGACAGGAACTGATTGAAACCATGCACAAAGAGAAGGATCCTGGGTGCTGGTGAGTCGCAGGCCATTGGGAATTGACCGCTCCCTTTACACTGCGGCCCAGTGTCCTGCTGTTATAATCAGGATGTGGAGATGCCGGCGTTGGACTGGGGTAAACACAGTAAGAAGTCTCACAACACCAGGTTAAAGTCCAACAGGTTTATTTGGTAGCACAAGCCACTAGCCTTCATCAGGTGAGTGGGAGTTGTGTTCACAAACAGGGCATATATAGACGCAAACTCAATTTACAAAATAATGGTTGGAATGCGAGTCTTTCCAGGTAATCAAGTCTTAAAGGTACAGACAATGTGAGTGGAGAGAGGGTTCAGTGCAGGTTAAAGAGATGTGTATGTGATCCCGGTTGAGGCCATCCTCATGTGTGTGGAACTTGGCTATCAGTCTCTGCTCAGCGACTCTGTGTTGTCATGTGTCGTGAAGGCCGCCTTGGAGAACGCTTACCCGAAGATCAGAGGCTGAATGCCCGTGACCGCTGAAGTGTTCCCCAACAGGAAGAGAACAGTCTTGCCTGGTGATTGTTGAGCGGTGTTCATTCATCCGTTGTCGTAGCGTCTGCATGGTCTCCCCAATGTACCATGCCTCGGGACATCCTTTCCTGCAGCGTATCAGGTAGACAACGTTGGCCGAGTTCCAAGTATATGTACCGTGTACCTGGTGGATGGTGTTCTCACGTGAGCTGATGGCATCCGTGTCAATGATCCGGCACGTCTTGCAGAGGTTGCTGTGGCAGGGTTGTGTGGTGTCGTGTTCACTGTTCTCCTGAAGGCTGGGTAGTTTGCTGCGGACAATGGTCTGTTTGAGGTTGTGCGGTTGTTTGAAGGCAAGAAGTGGGGGTGTGGGGATGGCCTTGGCGAGATGTTCATCTTCATCGATGACATGTTGAAGGCTCTGGAGAAGATGTCGTAGCTTCTCCACTCTGGGGAAGTACTGGATGACGAAGGGTACTCTGTCCACCATGTCCTGTGTTTGTCTTCTGCGGAGGTTGGTGCGGTTTTTCGCTGTGGCGCATCGGAACTGTCGATCGATGAGTCAAGCGACATATCCTGTTCTTTTGAGGGCATCTTTCAGCGTCTGGAGGTGTCTGTTGCAATCCTCCTCATCCGAGCAGATCCTGTGTATACGGAGGGCTTGTCCGTAGGGGATGGCTTCTTTAACGTGTTTAGGGTGGAAGCTGGAGAAGTGGAGCATCGTGAGGTTATCCATGGGCTTGCGGTACAGTGAAGTGCTGAGGTGACCGTCCTTGAAGGAGATGTGTGTGTCCAAGAATGCAACCGATTCCGGAGAGTAGTCTATGGTGAGTCTGATGGTGGGATGGAACTTGTTGATGTCATCATATAGTTGTTTCAGTGATTGTTCACCATGAGTCCAAAGGAAGAAAATGTCATCGATGTATCTCGTGTATAGCATCGGTTGAAGGTCCTGTGCGGTGAAGAGGTCTTGTTCGAACCTGTGCATGAAGATGTTGGCATGTTGAGGTGCGAATTTGGTCCCCATGCCCGGTCATGGGCATTCGGCCTCTGATCTTTGGGTAAGCATTCTCCAAGGCGGCCTTCACGACACACGACAGCGCATAGTCGCTGAGCAGAGACTGATAGCCAAGTTCCGCACACATGAGGACGGCCTCAACCGGGATCTTGGGTTCATGTCACACTATCTGTAACCCCCACGACTTGCCTGGGGTTGCAAAATCTCACTAACTGTCCTGTTTGGAGACAAAACACATCTCTTTAACCTGTGCTTACTGCTCTCTCCACTCACATTGTCTGTACCTTTAAGACATGATTATCTGTAAAGACTCACATTCTAACCATTATTTTGTAAATTGAGTTTGTGTCTTTATAGAATCTTAGAAATCATAGAAACCCTACAGTACAGAAAGAGGCCATTTGGCCCATCGCGTCTGCACCGACCACAATCCCACCCAGGCCCTACCCCCATATCCCTATACGCCCTGTTTGTGAACAGAAATCCCACTCACCTGAGGAAGGGGCAGCGCTCCGAAAGCTAGTGGCTTGTGCTACCAAATAAACCTGTTGGACTTTAACCTGGTGTTGTGGGACTTCTTACTGTGTTATAATCAGTGGCAGACCTGACTGTGTTTGTTAGGAGGGAGGTTGAAGGGTCCAGGTTAAAATTAGGATGCAGTTTCTCACTGGGCCAGAAGCCAGCCTCAGTGTTAATGCTGCCTGTGCTGTGTCAGATTGGCTGACAGCACGTCATGAATGGACTCTTTGCAGCTTTCCTTCAGGTTTTCAGTGCTGCATCTTGTTGCCTTCTTTCAGTTGGACACTAAAGACCCTGTACACCATCTCAGGTGAACGTTGAAGATCGCGTGGCACTATTGGAAGTAGCTCTCCAAAGTTTTCTATTTATATCTAAAACCAACATCACTGACAGATTACCGCATTGCGGTGTGGGATCTTGCTGTGCACAAATTGGTTGCTGCGATTTGTACATTACAACAACAACTTCAAAAGGCACTTCATGGCCAAGTGTGAAGTGCTTGGATGGAAATGTTTCGCCCTCATTCTTCCCCAGCCGCGGGACTCAGTTTCACTCCAGAATCTCATTGTTTTATATAGAGCCGAAATGTGAAAGTTAAATACGGTCACATTACAACCAAACAACCGATTAACATCAGAACCAAACAGTTCCCATAAACCTGTCACCAACAGCCTGGATCCTGCAGCCTCGCATCCCTGTAGAATATTGTCTTTGACTGCTGCACTGATACATCTCTTTAATTCCTTTTCTGAACTTGCTCCAATTTATTTCCTGTTGCTGAGGACAAATGGCAGAATCTGAAATGTTAAGCATCATCTTTCTGAACTCATTAAACGCGCAGGAGAAACATTAACTTTCTTCAAGACATTCGCACCTGCAGTTACTGAACTGGCGAAGAACTGTATCCCTCAATTCATTCATCCCCATAACCTACCCAGACACCCCTCACAACCCCCTCACACACCCCCCCTCACACACCCCCTCACACTCACCCCCCTCACACACACCCCCCTCACACACACCCCCCTCACACTCACCCCCCTCACACACCCCCTCACACTCACACCCCTCACACACACCCCCCTCACACTCACCCCCCTCACACTCACCCCCCTCACACTCACACCCCTCACACACCACCCCTCACACACACCCCCCTCACACTCACCCCCCTCACACACACCCCCCTCACACTCACCCCCCTCACACACACCCCCCTCACATTCACCCCCCTCACACACACCCCCCTCACACACACCCCCCTCACACTCACCCCCCTCACACACCCCCTCACACTCACACCCCTCCTCACACTCACCCCCCTCACACACACCCCCCTCACACTCACCCCCCTCACACACACCCCCCTCACACTCACCCCCCTCACACACATCCCCCTCACACTCACCCCCACACACTCACCCCCTCACACTCACCCCCTCACACTCACCCCCACACACTCACCCCCTCACACTCACCCCCCTCACACTCACGCCCCTCACACTCACCCCCCTCACACTCACCCACCTCACACTCACCCCCTCAAACTCACCCCCTCACACTCATCCCCCTCACACTCACCCCCCTCACACTCACCCCCCTCACACTCACACCCCTCACACACCACCCCTCACACACACCCCCCTCACACTCACCCCCCTCACACTCACCCCCCTCACACACCCCCTCACACTCACCCCCCTCACACACACCCACCTCACTCCCCCCTCACACACACCCCCCTCACACTCACCCCCCTCACACACACCCCCCTCACACACACCCCC